>NW_017537134.1:1132029-1242307 GCF_001853355.1 Bactrocera latifrons
CATGCAACACTCAAGAACACATTTCACGTCTCTCTAAAGTCGAACTAATTAGATCTAGCAGACAAAAGTGTGTCGTAATCACTTAATAACCGTTGGAAAGGGACTTGAAATTGTATTGTGATAGTTATCATCATATTAACWGAAAGGAGAAACAAATTTACATGTGTACATAATAGTACAACTAAAAAAAGTATACTATACTTAAAAGGTACCTCATCAGCTTGAAGGCTGCAACATATTTTCTACATATACATACATATAGCTTTATAAACCGTTGCATATGCTTATTATATACATACATACATAAATGTTTAGTATATATCATTATGCTCCAGCATATCCTTTATGTRTGTCAAAGTCCTTGCGCAGTCCTTGCCGTGCATTTTAATGCCATTTACTGCTTGACGCGGAAATTCCCTAAACAACAAAATGTGAACATAACAGAAACGGCGCAGCTGCATTGAGCTGGCATAATTTTGAACTGCTGATCCTCACCGCTGCCATTGTTTTTCTTCCCGTTATAGCTGTGCAGCCACCAACACAGCAATCATTCAGGAWGATAGCAGCTACAGTACGAAGCATGAGGAATAAGATGAAATTTCGCAAAATATTCAATGCATAATTTATGCATGTAAATTTGCTGAACGCGTCTGCAGCTCGCTGCCACACACACACACCTGTAGGAATATAAGTATATGTACTATATATTGTAGCTGTGTATGTAGATATAAATACTTCCGCAGCTCCCGACACATTTACCCATTTCCATATTTAGGGAACAAACTTAAATGATTTTGCCACAAGAAAAGCAGAACCCGGTGGAGCATTGAAACTGGCGCTTTCATGAAATTTATTTAACAKAAAGAGACACGTCTTTTAAAAGGTGCTGGTGTAGGTGATGGATGGAAGAATGGAAAGGTAATATGCGGTTGTAAAAATGTATGTTGACAGTAGCAAGCTTGCTATGAAATCTTTCACTCCCAATCACATGAAATATAAAATTTATTGCTGATTATGCAACACATGCGACAATATTTATGCTTGTACAGTGTGTAGAAAAAATAAGTTGCCAAAGTAGCAAGCGGTTTTCAAAATGCTCCCGGCTTTTTCGCTTTATCGGGTATCAATTATTTTTTGTTCAGAAACAGATTGTGCCAAGCCAATATTCATGGCCGCGTTGTCAGAAAGTTACCCTATCTGAATGTGTAAATAACGGGCATTTTATGAAGATCACCTTTAAATCCCCAAAATTTTTCTAACAAAGTGCTCTGCACCGAACAGGCGATGATCAGACTTCGTTATTCCCACAATATGATTAATGTTTGACGCACACCGAACAGGCGATGATCAGACTTCGTTATTCCCACAATATGATTAATGTTTGACGCACACCCAACGGAGAACTGTCATACAAGTGCACCTTACCCAAAGTTAAGTCGGTGGAACRGGTCTTAATGGTTTGGGATGCTTATCAGTGGCAATATTGTAGTTCTGGAAGGAAAAATCACCGATGCTGTAATATTTCCATATCTTAAAGGACCTTGCAATTCCACAGGTCAACGTTTGATTGGGCCGGATTTCCTTCTTTTACAGGACAACGCGCACATTCATACTGCAAAAGTCTTAACTAAGTAACAAAAAATGTGAATTGTCACCAATTGGGAATGCTGGAATGCTGAAGAGAGAATCCAAACCCGGCATCTATGACATTTGTACAAATTTTAATAAAAATGAGTGTTGGAATTTTAGTATTTGTGTTAATTTTTCCCATATAAAATCAGTGTGAGCTTTCTTCTTATTTTAAGAATACTTCAATTTGATACTTTGGAATATGGTCCCGATAAAAATTTTAAAATGTTAAAATTTTATTCATATCCGTGTTTTATATTTCACCTTGATAACACACTTTTCTATTTACTSTATGTTTGCTCAATATTAAATGGTATCAGTATTTATGAATGTATGCAAAAATTTTCGGTATCTTAATTGGAACATTATATTTTAAAACTCCTTACTTATATTACTAATGTCAAAAGTGCAAAAATATGGAATATCCTCATACATATGTTTTCAGGCATTTACGACGAAAATTTAACCTCAAAATTATGAAAAGCTCCATAAAAAGTACTTTTCTATGAATGGAGTTGGATTATGAGTTCAAAAGAATTCATTAACTAACATTTCGAAATTTTTAGTATCACAAAGTTACGTTAGGCTAATTACTTCACAGGCGGGATATTTTAACCCCGGGTTGGCAAAAACTGAACTAAAGATGCACAGGCCAGTCCAACTCGCGTTCAACTATTCAATTATACAGAAGAATTAGAATTTCTATTGTTTCAATCTCCAAAGAATATTTTAACACGTAATATRCAGGGCTATCCTTATAAATTTTATGATAAACATATCATTACTTCGTCATTAAACTCTTGCATGAAACGGTAACCTAGCGATTGATAACTTCAAGCAAAGCAGCACGAAGGGCAATATAAACACCGCTAATTGGGCAAGACAGCAACGTTTCATAATGTTAAGAAATTAAGACCAAAGTCCCTGAGTTAAAGTCAAAATACGGGCAATAASACTTCAACTAGAGTAAAAAACCTGATATAAAGCAGACTTCCAATTTCATTATGTAGATTTCAAACCAAGGGAAAAAAATTCATGAACAAAGTGTTACTATCTTTTGCTCATAGCAACATGTTAAGTGTTAGGTACATAAATACATAGAATCAATTAAGCTTGCCATAAATTCCTAACTAAAACTATTTTAGAGCCTGTAACATCTGTAGGAAGTAACCTCGGCTCGACACAAATCTGACAGCTGGCATGAAAAATTGTTTGTACAAATTTGTAACGATTTGTTGTCCGTTATCTGCGCAGCTATTTTTACCGCATCAACAGCAACGGCAGCTGTTGTTTGTATTGTTGCGTGCTGGCATATTGTTTACGAGCGTAATATGTTGTTGCATACAGCAATACACAGCAATGCTTATAGTCCATACATATGTATAAACATTAAGAACAATACCAACAACAAATTGACAACAACATTAGCATATATGCAAAATAGCAAGCACACATACACACACATTTATAGAAAGTGAGCGCAAAATTGTTGCAGCTTCGTGCGACAACGACGAGACAGCTGCATAGCCAGACAGACAGAGAGTGGGAGGGGCAGTGAGGAATGCTGTCAATAGGTAAACAAATATGGCGAGATACATATTTGTATGCATATTTATTTATGTAAATGCATACATACATRTGGACACCGTTTCTAGGAAGCTAGGCTGTGCCACACACATACTATATGTACGTCGTCGAAATAATGTCAATGGCTTTACTAGCAATCAATATCGTTCGCCAATTTTATCTTCTCGATATGTAGAGTCAAAAGCTCATGCATATGCATGTCCATACATACATACATATGTACATATGAATGTATAGTGTATGTATATTYAATGTATGCCTATATTTAGTGTTTATAACATAATAAATGTATGCAATTTCAAGGAATGATCCAAAAGTGAGATAAAAATTATTTATTTATTCTTCAATACACATTTTCGCACTCTCACACATAAAATATTTCTACTCTCACTGTTAGTCATATCTCGGAAATACTTCAAATTCGCATTTATCGTATAGTTCTGAGCTCATATACTGACAAAACCAGCTTTCGTATGTTTAAAAACAGTAAAAATAATAACTGTTATTTAAAATATGAAAACAACTAGTAAGGAAGGTCTAAGTTTGGTTTTAATCAAATATATCACACTCTTGCAATTTGCACGGATCAGAGTGTAGAGAACACATTTAGCTGTTGATAAAACTACATTGAACTGTGCAAAGTTTTATTGTGATAACTTCATTGATTTTTGATTTTTTATACTGGAAAGCGAAGAATCAGATGAAAATTAAAAATTTATTATAAAAGAAGTAGGTATATTTCGCGTATGTGTCTAATAGATGTGTTTGAGTAGCCTCATACATCAAATGTGGTTGAAATCAGTCAAGTAGTTCCCGAGCTAAAGGATTTCACCTACTTTTGTAAAGAAAAAACACAGAAACTTCAAATTTAATGAAGAATGTTTATTATCAAATGTTGACTTCGGCTACAACTCAGATGGACCATCCATTCAGTCCAATTTTCAATGACTCGTGCGTGTATTTCGACTGGTAACTGCCGAATGACACACAARATGTTCTGCTCCAAGGCCTCAATCGAAGCGGTTATGTCTGTATAGACTTTAGGGTAACGGTGTGATATTATACGATCTTGGTGGGCTATTGAGGGATGTGGGATAAGTGCCGCCGCCTTGTTGAAACTAAATGTCGCCCAGATCACTAGCTGTCGCCATTGACAGTTACGTTCTCACCGGCATCATTTTTGAAGAACTACGTCCTACATACTACACCAAACAGTTGTGTTTCTGGATGATATGGTAGCTCTTGAATATCTTCTGGTTAGTTTTCGTCGCCAACTGCTGCGTTTGTTTGTTTCATACCCATTTTTTCCATTTGTTTTCATACCCATTGAGCCAGATACAGAACAAAAYTTGGCTGGAGAGCGACGAATCTTCTTGGAACTTTTTATGATCCCATAGAGCGCAGCGATGTCGCTTGAAAAGGTCGAGCGGCTTCAGTTCTCGCATTTTGTACGTTTTCAATTTGAGAGTTCGACGTAAAATGCGCAAAGTCGTTCCATACATCAGTCCGAGTGTGAACTTCGCCTCTCCACCGTCTTCATGTACACTCTCAGCTACTGCTSCTATATTTTCTTCACTGCGTGCTGGAAGTGGTCTACTCAGTCGTATTAATATTTATGAACAGTGTTACGGTGATCAGATTTAGTTCAAATATGTATGCCCYGTTTCGTTCGACAATCTATTTCCATCTAGACGGCAACCTCTAAATACCCTCCGCGTAGAAGTCCCTCTCCTTTTTTGCGAAGAACTGRCACAGCCACTTTTCACAAGCCTCTTTTGAGTTCAAATTTACAGGTGGTAATCAAGCTTCAGTCAAGTAGCTTCTGACGAGTCATCAACGAATTTTGTGGTCTGGCGTTGCCCTGGTGGAACACTTCACCCTTCCTKTTGGCCAATTCTGAACGCTTTTGGTCGATCGCTTGCTTCAAGCGGTCCAGTTGTTTCTTAGTAGAATTAAACCTCTGCCCATATAGGAGCAGCGCATAGTAGATGATTCCCTTCCAATCCCATCAAACCTTCCTGGSCGTCAATACCGGCTTGGCCACTGTTTGGAACGATTCACCGACCTTCGACCATGAMCGTTTTCGCTTGACATTGCCGCTTCAAAAATGGGTCGAGTTCRTTCCGTTTCAGCAGCATATCGCAGGCGTTGATTCAGYYCAGAAGGTTYTTTTRCGTCAAATCATGCGRCACCCGAACATCAAGCTTTTTTGTGAATCCARCCATCTGCGTATGGTTTAAAATGGTCATCGSTATTCGTTGTCACAACCGGTCACAGTCTTCCGTCGGCTGGCTTATCCATGGTGTCGTTTTCACCCGTTCGAATCGTCGAAACCATTCCTCCGTARWTCCAMGTGATAGAGTACCATYGCYCAAAACACCATTAATCTCACGGAACGTTTCTGTACGGGATTTGCCTTTAACGAAGGAAAACTTTAAAATATCGCKAGTTTCGGCGTTAGTGAAGTCCATGTTTACACAACCATAACTGTTGTACGCAATTTCCAAACTAATCATGCATARCGTCGTTTTGTAGAKTATGTCAAGACCTTTCAAAGATGTTTAGTATTGCCAGAGCCGCGAAATTCAAAAGACAAAAAGGCGGAAGGGAGATATTTTACAACCTTATGCAGAATGCAGGGTTTCAAGATGGGTGAGGGTGTAGCGAATAGTCCGCTTAGTGAGTCGATTACGTTGGCCATATGTAAGTTGAGCGAAGTGCGTCTTTTCATTGGTGAGTTCTCGTAAGAAAGTTTAATGATTTGTAATCGATGTTCAGGCGTCAGCCTTTCCAGGGTGAAATGCCAACAATACTAAATAAAAATGTGATCCAATCTAATTTGACAGGTCCATAGGATAAAAACCCTCTCAGAAATCAACTGTAATTGAATTGCCAACGTTATCATGACGTCGAACCTGATACACAACCAAACAAATAAAGGTTATTGAAGAACTATATTTTCTAAAGCTCCAATTCGCAGTAGTTTAAGATTTCTTCGCAATCGCTTTTCAATATTTTAGAGAGAAATTGATTTCTTTAATATGCATTGGTCAGAAATTTCCACGCAACTAATTCGATTTCAAAAAAACATTAGAATTACAACAAATACGTCGCCCTGCAGAAACAAAAATTTCAAAACAAATCATCTAACYACTATATTATACCTACATACATACATAATTATGTATGTATATGAATGAAATCTCAAAGCGCACTTATTCCCCACCACATTCCCAAATTATTTTATTTGCTTGAATATTTTGCGCTCTCTGGCTAGTTCTAAATAATTGTTGCAAGTGTTGCAAAATTCATTTAAATTCACTTACAATTCATTGCAACGAGCGCTTCGCATAGCTGCAGCACTGCAAAGCACTGGCACTTGCCACAGTTTGTGGCACCATTTGAATGCAGCAATCAAATTTTGGCCAAGTTCGTCCTCAATACAGTCATTTTTATTACATTTGGCACGACAACCAACAAACGAAAGCAGCGGTGGACCAGAGTGAGAGGCGGGCCAACATGAAATAGTTATTGGTATAGTGTGGGCATGGCGTTGGGGTGAAAGGTAGGTGAAATAGTTGACAGTGGCAACGGTAAGTGGCATTTTGTATGCATTTTACAGCAATTTTTGTGCTTGATTGAAAAGAATTACTACACGTGCAATRTGGAAAGGCAAACACACGAATGGACAGAGATGAAAAATCAAAACAATGTACGACCAGAATAAAAAATAACGCTAACGTTACATATAACAGCACTACATGTTGAGCATAGGAAACAAATTGGCTAAAAAGGTCCGTTATGGTAGAGAAATCTGACGAATCTGTTGCCTGGCTCAATATATGGACGTATGCCGCAGCCATTTACAACTACACGAAGAAAAACAGGATTTGCCACCTCTTTTGAAAAACAAACATACAAAACAGTAGATTTGCATGTATACATATATTTGTTTTATAAAACAGGTGGTCCATGTGAAGCTTCATGTGTGTTTATATACAATGTAAAGAGTTCAAATTCTATTGTTTGGAGTTTAATGGCTTATTCAATAGGGTCCGTACCCGCAGTAGCGAAGCCTGTTTCAAAGTTCTTGGTCGGATTAGGGTTATATCTCAGACGTGTTATGCTCCACTGTTATCGGTTATACAGAAAGCTTTACCCTACATATCGTCAGCTGAATAATCGAAATTGATTTTTTTTTACTTATGATTCACTACATCATATTACAGACGTACATATATGTGGATAGCGTAAAATTTTTAACTTCCGTTGCCAGATATAACCAATATATAGCCATTTTATAACCAAAACTCTAATTTTGTTTCTATGGGTGATTCCTATTATATTGTTTTTCCTTCGCCTGTAAACTTATGAAATTATAATTAATAAATTCACAATTTCGTTGTGAAAAGTTCACTTCTCAGAGCCTTTCTCCAACTTGTGGTATCCACTAAATTGAAATGAGTGACTTTTTAATTGAAGTTTCAATATTCAGCCACAACAAAACGTTAATTACAACTCTCTAGCGCAACAACTTTAGCAAAAAGCCCATTTGAGAAATTCTACAAAACAATTTTGAAACAGAGTCGCACTCTAACATTTGGAGCACCCACGGCTGGAATTGACGATGGTTTAATCGTCAATGATGAGGGTTTTTCAACATATAAAAGTTAAACACCACTGAGTCGCTGCTACTCTGCTAATTCGGCTCTCTTGCCACAAAAATTACCTGTGCAAGAGGCAACCAAGTTATCTAGTTGAGTTCAACACAAAATAGCAAGTAGCTACCTGACAAAAAAATTATAAACAACGACACAGGTCTCTTCATGATTACACCAGCTTATTATGAAAGTGTTTTGTTCGATTCGCCACTCTTCAAGTTTCGACAAATCGAATCCTTCTTCTATAAAATAAGCTAGACCACCCTAAATATAGCCAGCCTACAATCAATGTGCTTCTATTGCCATTTATACTCTTTTCACTGTGCAACTGTCGTTATAATAGACAGCAACAAAGTCAAGTTRCAAAAACAAAAAACCAAGTCGGAAACAATAAAAATTACAACACTCGCTGTGCCGTCAATTCCACCAGCCTCGTTAGTTCGCCAGTCAACCGACGAGCGAACGCAAAAAATTCACGTGTCAGGTATTGAAAAGCTCGCGGCATTCGCAAAACACGCTACACACAAACATTTTTACCTGTGCACGCACACATAGGCGCTGTATACACATGTATGTTTAAAATATGGATAGGCGAAAACCTGCAACTTCGCTGAAATGCGCTGCTGTGTTTTTGTGTTGTTGTATGTAGCAGAGGCATTATGGGCTAAAAAGTAAAAAATCAAATGCAACACAATATTTAACAGTGTTTTTCTGCTATTCCCGTTTTTTATTCTATAAATATGTTCAACAATTTTTATTACCACGGCTTTTTGTTGTTGTTTTTAGATTTTTACGCCAAAATTTGACACATTTCAACGGATGCAATAAATGCAATGTCGCGTGCTGCAACACACGGCACACCATGTTGCATGCGCTCACATACACAGACACACAGGTCGGTGGGCAAAAATTCGCAATTTTGCAAAGGTGCAATGGATTAACGAACTTCAATACAAAACTGAAATTGAAAATATTTTGAACTTTTCGCCACAATATCTAATAAAAGCCATCTGTTCGCGCCAGATTCTCCTACACCATTCTGGTTATTGGAAGAGAGGTGAAATGCATCTATGTTAGACAATTTCAGTAGCATTTTAATGGAATTGCTCACACAAAGACAATAACATTAGCTCTTCAACAACTTAGTTCTAAACAGATTTTGTATTTAGTGTACTATATAAATATGTATGTGGATATAATAAGTATTTTCGATTTCCAAAATCCATAACCAATAAATCACAATTATTAAAATTTGCTTGTGGACAGTCAAATATCAGCTATAAAGGATCTGTTAATATTGCAACGGATTTCCCGATGAATCGCCTATCTTATAACTCAATCTAGAGATCACTGGACTGTCGAATAGAAGTTCCACTTTTTGGCTATAATCTTATCTTCATTTGTAATACCAACAACTCCTTCTTCTTTGACACTAAAACCGTGGATGGGTCTGGGCCGAAAAAACTCAACTTCAGTTGTATTTCTCAAATGCAAACAGGTCGYTATGCACATGGTCCGTTGTCCAACCATCCGTCTCGAGTCGGTGCAGTTTTGTTTTTCGCTGAGGCGTCATCTTCCATGACATGACCTAACCGGTGCATTTGTTGAATTTTTATGCGATTTCCGATATCCATGTTCTCGTATAGCTCAAACAGTTCAAGGTTTGATTCTCTTCGAAACTTATCGCTCACGTGGACGGTTCCAAGGCTCTTGCAAAGAMCAGTTCTCTCGAATGCTCCAAGTGCCTTCTCATCTCGGCTCGTCACCGTCCAATAATAAAACGCGAAAAATGAGAAACTTATAGATCGTAATTTTTTTACGTCGAGAGATGGATCTGTTACTCAATTGGCAACCGATCACCCCAAAGTGGTAAGTGTTACCAAGAGTTCCTCTGCAATCGATTTCCATGTTTAGCCTTTAGCGCTTTATTGGTAATTATACGAGCTTACAATTTCTCTCTGATATCTATTAATGTTCTTGACACGGAAGCGCTGTAACCAGAGCTGTGTCTGCGGCACAATCCAGCAGCCTTATGTATATATATATATACATATATATATGCCTTATGTATATCACTATCTAATCTTTTGTCAACTACGAGGTTCACTGTTCAGTTGATTCTAGCAATTTATCATCGTTTCGGTCTTGTTCTTTCATCTGTATTCACAATATTTTAGTACTCAAATCCCAGAGTATTTTCTAATCGGAACTCAAAAACCTTTTTCTTATAGAAGTCAGGCATTCGTAATAGTGCCTTCGATTTGTCAAAATCGTTGGAGAGTCGAGCAAACAACTGGTATACCATAAATAAAGTAGCCTCACACAGCTCAGTAAAGGTAGAATAACATGAGATTACACCAGTTTAGTGAGCCGCATAGATATTCGATTTCACCTAATTAGCCTTGTTTTGGTTTTAACAAGATACTTTTAAATTTGTATAACACTGTCTACCAAATTGACATTGCCTAACACATATCTAATGGCATATTTGCCTTTTCTTCGAAGTACTTCAGTCTCTCTACTCTCTATCACATATAAAAATGGCTGAGATATTTCTCAAGGCTTGGAGATTAATTCACTTTTATTTATCTTCACTACTTCTCTGAATTTCTCTTACAATTTACTGATCCAAATAAGGTTAGATCGCCGAAATAACAGCTCTTGGTCGCATAAGACCCCTTTAAATTCCAGTAACGTAGCACAGGCCATTGCGGGAATMGCCTCAACTTCACTTATTTTTCATTGTCTAGTCTCTCCCCTTTTTGGCAAACTTACATTCATCAACTAAAATAGAACTGTTTCGCTCTTTTATACAAAACAAATACACACTCCCATCATAATGCTTCCACAAAAGGCGCGTATGCGCTCTTTAACGCATTTGGGTGGTCTTTATATCCGTTAATGGCTTCATTTCCGCTAACAATGCTTTTATAAATACATTAAAAGCAAACGCAACCAAACGGTCACAACTCCAGCATTCACCACAAACAGTTCAAGTGTATCGCCAACCACAAATGTTGCTGTTTTATAGCAGTTGGCAGCTAACGCCRGTCCATATCAGCTGACCTCATTAAATGGCACACTCAATTGATTCATGAACTCATTACGTATTTTTTGGCAATTTTCGCTGGACACTCCAAAGCACACGCTTACGCATATGAGCTTCGTAGCATTCACCCGCAATTGCTCTTAGCTCCCCATGCACATATGTACATATTATCTCTACACATGCATACATACATATGTTGGAGAATGCAATGGTATGAGCATTTCCAGGCAATGCGTCTCCATAAATGTCTCCTTGGCTATCTAATAGTAAATCTTTCATTTTTATGGCAAGGCCACAGACGCACGCACACTTACTTAATAATAATCTTTATTCCGTAGTCACCTACACAACAAACCGCAACATGACTATGATTTTATTGTGGCAGTGAAGAATCTAATGTCTCAATGTTGGATTAAGACAGCATATTGTGTGCTGTGATTTTCAATAGAAGAAAGTCATTTTTATAAGCCTCCTCTGTATAACTCTAGATGTGTATAGTGGGGAAMAAAAGTGTTTTTACTTGTATTTATAATGAGGTGAGACATACAACATATGCAGGCTCTGAAATTTATTTCCTTACTCAACAAAGGTCTGTATTTATATCCGATTATAGAATTGAATGCATTCCTGAAAGGGAGTCTTGAAAGCCTTAGTTCGCTTTTGTTTTCAAAGTGGCGGAAAGGTAAAGTTTCACGATATAAACTGTAATTAAAGCTATAGTCAGTACCGACTTCTTGAAACCAGTAATTCTAACAAAGATCTCGTAGGCATTTAGTACAATTATTCAAAGTATAGCTGTCCTGAGTCATTGTTGGGAAGCTAATAGAACCATTTAGAGCATTAGCAGCGTTCCCCGATTAATTTTAAAGGACTACCCAATCTACCTTGATACAACACTCGTTTTAGATCATTTTTTGTTGCATAATTCGAGCTTTCTTTTAGCAAATTTAGAATTGGATATAGTTAGAGCTAAGCTTAAGATATACAATCCTGGCACAGTTAGGAACATACACAGATAAGCTTTTAAATGAGCTGTAAACGCGCCGGATCAATCTATGGTCATCATTGAGCCCTTCTATCGGTTCTTATTCTACTACATTTAGTCTGCGCGTGTAAGCTCCTATTAAATTATTCAGTTCCCATTTTCAGTATTGACATCTTAACGTTCTCCAAAAATCTGTTGACAGCGAAAGCTTTCTGCTCCAAAGCCTCGCATTTTCAGGAGTGAGGCTAGAAGAGAAGTAGTCTACAAATACGAGCTTCTTTCTGCACAAAGCCGCCCAAACTCTACACACGCTTCAGTGATGCCGCACTTTCTGTTGTGGCTACTTTTCCCATTTTTATTCATGTGCTTACACCTCCTCCCGACCGAAAACGCAAGCGCGTTTACAAAACACAAGTTTATGCAAAAATGGGTTGCGACCRCAGAAATTTTGCAACTATTTCATTTAATTTGATTTATGGACAGTAGTGAAAAATTGTTACTGCTCTTTAGCTGGTGTCCGTGTGTGCAAGCAGAGTCTCTACGTGGAAGTTTTTCAGTAAGTTTTTTCAAGTCAGTGTTTTTCTTTAGTAAAAACTTGCTTTTGGCTTCCTCGCTCACTCGTCCGCTTTTATTTCCTTGCATCGCCACTGCGTRCGATCGCCTTTCTCTTGCCTGTCAGTGCGCTGAAGGACACGCCCACCGCTATGGCACACGCACACACAATAACAACAACAAAAGGAACGACTGATATTGAATTGTTGCATAAAAGCACAAACAACACAATGAAATTGGCTACGAAGGCATGTGACAGCAGCGGCGGTGGTACATTGGTGGCATGGCGTGAATAAAAGCGCCGTTACTGCTGGCAGACATGTTGACGTTGGCCGTGACGTGTAAGGCGTTRCCAGCATCCATTCAAGAAAATTACGCAACCTTGCGCCGCAGAATATGCAGAAAGGGCCACCAGCMTATGCTTCTATCCAGTTAAGATCCTGGCTGTGAAAATGTGYGCGCGTGTGTGCATTATGGCATACATTGAGGCGTGCATATGCTCTTGAGCAAATGGCGAAAGATTAAAGCAATAAATTTTGTTTTGTGCAAAATTTGGGAATTTTCGGCCTCAGCTTGCTGTTCTTGTTGTGCTGCCAACCAAGTATGTAATTTGTGCCGTGGCTAAGTAGCTAAGTTTCAGTTCAAAAGTGCATTTTATGCTCAATTGTGGGGTTTTTGTTTACTAGGAATATAGAATTTGTGCGCTTACCTTGAGAAATTAACAGACGAAAACTTAAATTTTTTAAGCAAATATCAAAACTACTGATCTAAMTATTATATATAACTGATTATATTTCTCTAGACCTCACAAAATAATCTTTTACAAGTAATGACTGAAATAAAGGCTTTAAGCTTCTCTAAATTTTCTAAAAATACGYAAGCGCGCATAAATCAAATTTGCGATTTATACARGTAAGCTCATATGTACATACATACATACATACATACATGTWATAGTATTAGCCACTRACTGACTGACCTACCAAATGTATTTTTGCGGTCAACTATTAGCGCGATTATAATGACTGCTCCGAGCTATTTCCGAAATCATGTTTGCAATATATGTATGTATGTAAGCCTAAATAACCATATCGTTCGAAATTCACATAAAAATCGYAAGCCACCAACTTTCATAATAGACTAATATATAACATATCTGCGAAAGCGATGCAACTGTATTTTGTACGGTGTTGTGTATGTAAGTTGGCTTAAWCAAGCTTTTGTACGTATCTAGGTGYATCTGTCTTATAAACCAGCAGGATAAAAACCAACACACAAGCCGGGTTTCGGTTCGATCAAAAATCGATAGAGCACCTACTATGGCCTGCCCAGAGCTCTGACATAATGGCCCCTTGGGAAAACATGTCACAATCGCTCTTCAGAACTTGGTAAACAGCATGCCTCCACGTCTTTTTGTTGTGAATAAAGAAACCTTATTTAGAAGTTAAACTTACTGAAGGCCACATGCAAAAATGATTGATTGCAGAATAACTCTTGCTGCCAGGTAATACTTTGGGGTCGCTAGGCAATTGAGAATCGTATCCCTCTCTCAACAAACAAGGAATTACACTCCATGGTCGATGACGAGCCGAGATGAGAAAGCACTTGGCGGATTTGAGTGAACTGTTCTTTGTCGCGTGAGTGATGTGTTTCGAAGAGGATCGAACCCTGAACTGTATAAGCTATACGGAGACATAAATATRTAGTTAAGGAAATACTCGGATTATACCATGTGTTCGCATGGAAGGTTACACTTCAACGAAAAGCTCCTTCGACTCCAGACCCATGGGTGAACAACGGATACAAGGACACCCATACATTCAATGAGAGGACCCAGCGCAGAGCGACTTGACTGCACTTGGGATATACAACATGCGTTACCTCGCAAAAGATAAAGGCAACTGGCAAAGTTTTTCGTATTCTTTTCCCTAACCTACTCACGGTTGTAGTGCTAAAGAAGAAGAAATTCCGGAATAACAAAATGTTAAATAATACAAAGATATGCGAAAAGTACTCTTCAAACCTTTGCTTTTACTCATCTCAATACTTCAATTATACGCACACAAGAATGGGTTTTCTTGTRGTAAAAATTATGGATGATTATTTCCAACCATTTACAGCATTAACAAGAGTTCAATACATTCGGAGAGGACTTACAAGCYACTCTAGGTATACACAGACACACTTATACTTGTAGACGTTTGAAACAAGAGCAATTGCAATGAGAGCGTAGCGCGCTGAAATACTGGTTACCGTTTTGTATAGCCGATGGCCTATGGACACTTAAAATCGTTTATTACAACTTTTGTCACAATTCGACAATAGTCTTTGTTTTTGGTTTTGATGGGGACATCAATCGCATTCCTGTACTGTAGTTGAGCAAATCGCTTYCAACCATTCACAGATCAAGTGTAAATATACCGCTTTGTCCTATGTCATATAAGTAACTGCGGTAACCATGTACTGTGTGCTAATCGTGCAAGTGATGAACAAGTCAACTGTAGGGGAAAAACTAAGGAAATGTGTAGTTCCAAAACCGAAACAATTCCATATACAAGCGCACACAAACAAGCATGTTTTTCGATCGACCACCGAAATAACTTGGTCATCATTCATCTGCCCGACGACAAGCTTCAATAGCGCTCATCATTAGTAATGTGTTGTCAGCTAAGTCCTGTAACAGACTTTGCCCCGTCATCGGTATGAGCACGGTAATAACTGCGCAAACAGGAAAAACTCACTCGCGCGACACGGTGCTTCATCTGCGCTGTCATCAAGTGACATCAACCACATCATCGACGACGACGACGACGACGACGGCATCATTGTAATCGCATTTACTGCAACCGCTTTTTGGCCTCACTATTTGACACTTGGCCATTGTCTAATGGCCATTGTTGTTTGTCATCACAAGTCGCMAGCGACAACAATTCGAACAAAAACCGCGCTGATGAGACCAACAACCGAGAGTGAACATTAAGCAGCAACGATAAGAGCAACTCAAAATAATCCAACAACAGCGCACAGCAAAACCGCGRCACAGCAGGAGTCAGGACGCTACACATTGTTGCAGAAATTCCAATGAAATTTCTTTGAGCCATTACACGCCCCCAAAGTGGTAATTTGTTAATGATGGTTTCGGAAGGCAAACAAAAGTATTGCAGAACTTGTGTATAATAAAGAAGAACATTTAAATGTGAGCTACATATATAAATAAAGTAAAGAAAAAATACGATATTTAAAGATGATACCAGAGCCTTTAACATGTTRCACGGCTTTGTAATGGCGAACGGAGCAGGTAAACTCAGGTGTTCAACGCTTTCAAAAGCGCTGGCTGTCTTAGATGGGTTCGATCGTGGTAGATTTATTATTGAACCTCTCTTTTTTCTACTAAATGAACTGTGCTATGGTTGAAGAGTATCTGCACTCTACTTCTCTAATTTGCGATTTCTTGGTGCCTCCATTACATCATGCTTGCACTGCTAAACGTGGCTATTCAGTGAAACTTCAACTGACTCTTGGTATACCATATAATATATAAGAATATGCTATCACTGCTTGTTTTCTATCGTTCCTTACAAGTCAAAGGCCCGTCAAGCTTTATGAYGTGGGGGATTAAATCATTGTTAACCCTCCGATGTTCACATCCACCTTGGCTGTTAAATATTCTCTAACTCACTCGCTGATTATATCGCAGAGACTTTCGGTTTGGTTGAAATGTTTTGACATCTAAACTTAATTAAGTAATTCCCCGTAAYGCTGGTTTTACAACCAGACTTTGAAAGTGTCTCAGATTTTAAGGTTTGTTCCCTTGAAGAGAAGTGGTTGCGGTGGGCTGCTACACAGCTTTTCATTTGTCAGCCATCAAGTAGTTCAAATAGGCCCTTAAACCTTCTATTTTATATATGTATTATTAATTAATGTTTTTGCGCATCACCGCCTAATCGCCGCACTCTATTTCACTAATTCTAAAATCACTGTAATTCTTTTCCTAGACAAAGCTGTTCGACGTTTTCGCGATTTGATTTTTCTTCATTTATTTTCAYTTTGAATCGCACGACTCGCAACTGCAAATTGACTAAACTCTACCCTAAGCATTGTTGGTTGTACTCGTGTCTGCCCGTTTGCTACTTGGCGGCACTTTAGCCGCCTTTTCATGTCTTTTGTTCAYATTTCAGCGTTGAGCAGCATTATAAATAAATTCTAACCACTATCATTAAAGAGCGCGTCCTCCTGCTGCCCACCGCTACTCACGCTGCTCCCACTCTTGCGCCAGCTTCTTCCCATGCGAAAGTAATTTCTAATTAAGCGCGACCTTCAAGCGCCTTGCAAAACCATAATCAAACGCCTGCAATTATGCTACACAATACGGCAGCACCGGCCACATCAAGAGCAGCAGAAGTCCTCGCAGCGGCAGCGCAATCTTCACTTGTCATTCACATTTGCTTAGCATGTCGGGCATTTCTAATGACTACAATAACAACAACAATAACAATGCTGCATGCTTAAGGCATAATKAAAAGCTTATCTCAGTTGTGAATAGATTTACCAAGTGACGTTTAAGTGAATTGCACTCGAAACAACGGTGCATGGCCCAGAGGTGAATGCGTCACTGCATAATTGAATGAATTAATGAATAGTTAGACGAGTTTATGACAATTAAATGCGCATGAAATTTAAGCGTAGCGAACGGGATGATTCTTATGGCGTTTGCATAGTTATGCAAATAACGGCGCGACTATGTGGAAGATGGTAATTACCGTTAGGCTGTCAATTACCTACTTTATATTTTAATAATATTTCTACATAAGCTTGCCATGTGTTGTTGTACATTTTCTGGCGCTGTGTTTCTGCAAGTAAAAAAGAAAAGCAGAAATTTRATAAAAACAGCTTCGCAACTATTGCAGGTAGGCAGAACAGTAGCGTTCAATGCAATCAAACTCATATTCCGTTCCGTATCTATTTGTTCAGCGAAAGATTTGCTAAAAAAATAAGTTATTCGTTAATTTTTAGCGTTACAAAAATATTCGCATTTTATTTAATGCAAACAACTTTGTTTGACTTTTTAATTGATTTATTTCCATGCCCTTCCGTTCGCTTATTATCGCGTTAAGCCGCCTGTTATCGCATTTTATTAACGCTTTTTCTTTRCACTTCTGTAATTTCATATTGTTTTTATACAACACAGATATTTTTACTTTTTACTTTTCACAGCCTTGTTTTTTACGTTTTGCAACAGTCGCCTAAAGTCGCTTTCCGCTTATTCATTMAATTAAAGCGGATATGTCACATAAAGTACATAAATGTAGTAAACGAATTTTCCGCACTAGCAACAACAAAAACCAGGTAAAAGTGAGTAATTGTGAAGTGCGAGTAAACCGTTATTTAATAATATATTAACAAAATGTCACTACACAAAGTGATTTATRTGAATACATTTTCCGTTTTGGTGGCCTTTTGGCTTTATAATTATGAAGAATTTTTTAAAGGGTTTTAAATATTTCTACGTTTTGTCTGCAATTTAGTAGAATAACGTAGGAAAGTTTGTTAATGGTCTTAAATTAACGTTTCTCAGGCCGTTTATACTCAATGTGAGCGGCGCAAATGCAGATTTCTGTCCGAATATTACGACTATAGTTTTCCTGAAACTAGCTGAAGGGAGATTTCACTGTTGAAGCAGCAGCCAGACACTTACAAATGTGTTGAAAATGTTTTATGATTTAAGCTGTCGTTAGTTCATATATAGAGGAAGTTTACAGAAGTGCATTTTTGCCACCATTAGTTAGCCAACAACTCTTCACCCACAAAGAACGCCGTTTTCGTCTGTAGTTTATTATATGTTTGTCACTGTTTAGCTTCCAGCGCTGGAACAAACAATATAATTTCATGTGATATTCCTTAAGTGACTTTCCGTGGGTCTTAGATGACACCTTACTTGCGCAAATACAACTACAARACACCCGAATTTTTCGAGTCAAGCAAATTAACTTAAAAGCTTATCTTCAGAAAACCCCTATTTTTATTTTTCGGTACGGTTATTTTTGTAAACAAACAAACAAACCGTTGTAYTAGTGAATTTAGTTCTGATTTACGTTTTATACGCAAGCGCAAAGTCCAACGAAATTTTAAATMAAAGCGAAATATCTGCACAAACTTGTATACGTTTGCCGCTACACGCCAGAACTTTGGCAAAAAAGCTGTACAAATCCAACGAGCTACATAGGCACATATACCGATATGTGTGTAGGTATATCCTTATCTATTCATGCGGAAGTTGCGAAAAGTTAGCTGCGTCGTAACCGAATCGAGTGTGCCAACAGCTAACAGGCAAGCGACCAAACCAGACTTGCAGCCAACCGACCAATTTTTAAGCGTCAAACTTACCAAGCATTCGCCAAAAAAACGCAATGCAACGGTCCAGCAATGAAAAGCGTTTGGAACAAATATATAACTTGGCCAAATAATTGCAAAATGAAAGCAACAAAGCGAGAGCACACAAAACTGTGGAAAGAGCGTAGCGCTGGACGCGCCAACTACAGCCGAGTATGTTATTCTAGAGAACGATTTCAAATGGGGCCAAAAGCCAAAACATGAAAACCGCTTGAGTTAAGATATACCTATGTTTTAAAAAAAAGAGCTGTCCCTACATGAAAATCGAATTAGCAGTACGTGAAATAAGATAATAATTTAATAAGAGAACTGTAAAATCACAACGCAATCAAACAAATTTTAACGATTTTAACCAGTTCGTAAGACTAGTCCTTCCACCCTTCGCAATCCACTTGGATAAACCGTATCTYATTGAAATCAAAATCGCCTTTTCAGATTCATAATATATAAGAAAGTAAGTAATAAGAGTCTAGAAAATACAGAATTTCGGGTTTTAATTTAAATCTCTAAACTCACATTACATATTTGTGTTGATGCTAGATCTAAAACGAAAAACGTTGTTTCAGAGTATTTTGTCTGCTTCATATTTAATTTCTACTTAWTTTTCCAAACATTGATAAAGAGTTTCGGAAAGTCTTCTTTTTCACAGCGACATATGAAAAACTCTCCTCTGTGATACTCAAAGAGCTGTAATCGTCAATGAACTGATTCAGAAACCAAATATTCTATTTTGACTGTTTTTGCCATTTAAATCGCCGCCAAACTTTTTTAAATAAAAAAAATCAGAAAGTAATGGAGGGAGGATTTGATTATAACTTTACTAATTTTACTTGGTTTTTTATTTTTGGATAATTTCCGGACGAACAATGGCGAACACCGCAGAGTGTTTTTTTCTCAAGACCTTCTAAGAGAACCTCTATTACCGACTTATGCTTCAATATTTCTGCGTGAAAAGATTAGCCAAGATTGTCAAAGGTATGGTCAATAATGCACAGACGTCCGAATAAAATTACTCAATCCATACTTCTGAAATAAATTCGCAAAAAAAAATTTTTTTTTACTTAAAAACCTTACCCCTCCCTTAATAGATTGCTCTTAATAAACTAATTAATACTCTAATTGTGAACCCGTCCAATGTGAACGGTTAATGGAGATGTCCACTTGATAGAGCGCCAATTTAATAAAGCTTTCACTTTATTTTTATTCATGATTTTTTTTTTTTTTTCTATGCTATCTTTTTTTCTTCTTTTTTCTATGCTATCTTCTAATTTAATTCTAAATTTTAATCGGTTCAGTAGTTTAAGAGTCCATTGCTTACAAACAACGTGTCACGAAATTGATATATATATATAAAGATTTATGAACTAATGATGAATGAACTAAAATTCACTAAATATCTCTAAATAATTTATACAAAAAACTAATACTARAATAATATTCTAAATTTATTTTTGTCCCTCTTAAGATACTTCTTTTACTCTTTTCTATCTTCTTTTCCTWTATCSTCTAGYATTGTATWAATTTCCTACAGAGTTATATATGYATATATATATCGACTATATTTATTTATGTATATTCAAAACTTATAGCAATTCGTAGTTTCATGTTTGTAATTGGCTGCAAAACTGCAAATGACTGCAACTAAGCGCCGAAATTCGCTTCAATAGTTTTAAATGCCACCGTGAAAAGTTTTGACCAAATTAAAGTTAAGCGCTAGAAAAATTGCATTTTTTGCTCACRACATAGCATAAACTGAAGTAATAGAAACGACGCAAGGGGAAAGAGTTTAAAGCAATAAGGAAGTTGAACGCTCAGATAATGCTTTTATAGCGGCGTCAAGCAACTTCTTCTGAGAACTACCCGAATTGCATCTCTAATATCGGTTATATTTCTAATATTTTTTCCGGTATTTCCAATTGTTACGTTTTTTTTTTTTTTGTGCTTCTGATCCACTAAGTAGATTAGGCCTGAACACGCAGGCCGGATCTGCCAGTGTGTAGTTTTACTCTTCTGTCATTTCTCTAAAAGTTTGCTTTTATTTATATTTATTCATTCATTTCATTTATATTCACAATTTATATTCACAACTAAGTGAGAAGTGCCAAATGGCAACTTATTGCTGTAAAATATATTACAAACATTCTTTTCATTAACATACATACATAACTTCATATTTTGGTTTGCTTAATAGCTTTTTGTAAAGAAAATAATAAAAATATGTTTTTATTATATACAAAGCCAGATTTGTGAGCGTTTATGTATATGTAAATAGACATATGCAAGTACTCAATAAAAGTAAATAAGCATAGTAGTATTTTGATTTTTCCCATTTTTGCACTGTGATGTAGGGTTGTTAATGAAACATCTCGTAACAAATTTGGTTGGAAATTAAATAAGTATATCACACCCTTTCACCAAATTTGACAGCGGCTCTTATAAAGCCTTTGCGTACCACCTCAAGTGTCAAATTTACCGTGCGATTCTGTGCGSTGATACARTATCAAGTCTCTAAATTYGACAGAGAMAATTTTTGAGACYTGAGGCGATATTGCKATTCTGTAAGTGACAGTCACAAAATCTATTACATTTCATTATTCAGAGATGTTTTTATACTTGAATGAAAATAAATATGTCGATAACAAATAATAAATTTTCAATAACATAGTCAAAAAACATAATCATCAATAAAAATAAAAATATATGTTGACTTTGTTTCATAATAATTGTTCATAATAATTTTTAACATTTGCGTGTTTGACTTGCTTACAAAATATAAAAAAACGACAATCGATTAATATCTATAGTGATCTCTATTCAGTATATTCAAAATGGCAGACAAAAGTTCTTTTTGGGTTTGTGACTTGCTAACTACCAGGTCTCAAATTTGAGGCAATATTTCGAAACTAAATCTAGAGACTGTTTAGTGAATAGTAACTAGTCACAAATTGAGAATTTACCACAAAATATCTCAAATAGAGACTAGAGACTGGTTACAGAATCCCGCTATTAATGTCTCTTATGCAAGTCATTAATGACTCGACACGCAGGTCATAGCTTTTAACAAATTCGTTGTATGAGGAGTAATGGGTGATAACCCCAATTTCACTTATTTTACCCCCATCGTAAGAATCAACCCTTGTTCCGTGCACATTTGAGTGATATAACTTTAATGATTTGGAAAACATATAATTAGMYTTATTAAAGGGCGAAAGCACGSCYACTTTTTAAAGATTTTSGAATCACAGGTTCCCCCCCTTGAWGTCAYTCGTTGTGCCAAATTTGAATTTTGTATCTATGGCTTAGTTATGGCACCTTGATATTTTGTGGGCGTGGCAAGTGTCCGATTACGCTCATTACCTTTTCTCCAAATAATACGTGTACGAAGCCTCATATAGRTAACTTAATTTTTAAATTACTGCTTGCACAGACAAACGGATGGACAGACACTCACCCGGACTCGAAATCGTCTCGCGCATCRCGCCTTAATTAAGGTGATAAAAACAACCGTTASGTGAACAAAACTATTATACTCTATAGCAACATCTTACAAGAGTATAAAAATGTTCCACAGTTCWGAGAATTCGTAAGGATATGCATATAATATTTCGTTTGTTTGCGCGCAATGTGAAGTGGTCGGAGAGCACACTACACCAACTACCAGTCAACAGAAAGAATGATTGTTATTTACGCAATGGCAATAATAATCCGTATTTATACGAGTTAAAACGCACTTCCAGCCACACAATCAAATACAAATCGTACAGCGAACAGCAGGAGGCACGCACTCACGTAGTGGCATGCCGCAGTACAGACGTATGTGGAATAATGTATGATACATACGCAGAAAATTGAATTTTTATTCAAAATTCCAATATCTCACAATCACAGCAAACTTTTTTTCTTTTCCACTACGTTTTTTGCCTTTACAAGGTGCTTTCTTCTCTGCTCTGTTGCTGTACATCAGTGACCTAACGTACAGTATACACTTGCAAAATGAAATACAAAATGATTTTGCGTCGCAGTATGAGAGCCTCACACAGCACATATGTATATATGTATATATATATGTATATGTATTCATTCTTGTATTCCCACGAGTTGCAATGAATCAGTAGCGCTATGACTTTGCTTTTCCTGTAAAGAACATATGTACACATAACGTACCATTTACATTTATATATATCAGTTTATACAGTTGCATTTCTCTCACATTATAAGAAAACACTCCAACGTTACTTCCGAGGTTGCTTCCGGATTTAATTTTTCTTCTCGTGCCACATGAAGGTTTTATCAAACCTTACCACTGGTGGGGGGAAATGAAAAGACCTCCACTGAGCTGAGAATTTTTTCATCGACCTGTTGATATCATTGAAATTGAAATTTCATATCGAAATAGTATATATGGCTCTTTCGGAATCACATGCTTTATGAACCATAACCTATTTCTACTTTTTTCGCAACAGAAACATATACTTCGAGTTTGAACGCGGATGGAACAAGAGATCACTCTGATAATGCAGCCGTATAAGACGTCATAATAATAATATAAGCCTAGATTTTGAATCATTCAAATATGGGAAGCTATATTATTCGGCATTTTATTTTGCGTCAGCGGGCACTACATAGAAACAACACGACCAGCAGTGCGTATGAGTGATATATTATATTTCCTTGTCTGCATATTACATTTCAATTGCATAGGCTCCGACCTATCATAGTAACACATATTCTTACAAACTTCGTTTTTTGTTTTCATTTAGCACAGTTCCCTTCAAGAGTAATACACTAATTATAGCGTCYCCCAACTTTTCGATACCATTTTTATAGTATGATTTGTCCCTTGCTTCAAAATAGACCTCATTTTCGACGATCACATCTTTATTCGATGAAAATTTCTTCCCAACGTACATTCTTTTGAAATCTAAGARCGGCAATTAATTGCTGGTCTACAGAATACGGATGCGCAAGCAACTCGAAGGTCAATTCATGACTTTTTGAAAAMGTTTTCACTGACTTATGCCATACAAATGTCTTGGTGAAACAGGACTTCTTCTCTTCAAATACAGCCGTCTTTTATTTTTGTTTTATTTTCATTTCATGCGAATCTCAAAATCGTCATAACTCTGGCAATTGATGGCTGCATGCTTCCCTACTTTGAAGCCAGGTTTCGCGTTCAGTTCTCTCAGATGATTGTTAATTGGATTTGGGAGTTCATGGATTCATGGTCACATATTGACGCAAAATCATGGATTTATTACGCTTAAATAGCAGCAAACACTGCTCCGCATCATCATTTTTTTTTTTTTTTTTTTTTTTTTTTTTTTTTTTTTTTTTTTTTTTTTTTTTTTTTTTTTTTTTTTTTTTTTTTGTTAGAAGTGAGCTCGCGCTGCAACCACTTTGAATAGAGCTTTCTCATATCCAACTATTCGTAAATTATAGGATGTACAGATTCAGTTAAAATCTTTACAGTGCCTGCAATCGCAAAGAAYTTCATTTATGAGCATCCTAAATTATTTTGGAGAGTTTTTTGATATTTTCATCGGTAACAGCCTCTTAAAGACGCCCACTGCCTTCATAGTCCTTTTCAACGACTGATTTCTCTAGTGCAGAGTCCATGTAATTTTGATTTATTCAAACCTTGGCTTCAATAGTATTCTATTCTGCCAAAAAATAATGCTTTACGAATACACCAAATTCCTTTCTATCGATTTTTTCACTTTAACATAAGTTACTTTACTCAAAATGATGTAACTCACATRCAAGTTTGTGCCAGAGTATATTCCAACGTATGTCACTTGTAATAGGCAATACTAAATATTATATTTCGAAGTTTAAAACAAATTGCCAATATTTGCACTATAAACTAACCTTTCTTACAACTCAATCAATTATCATTTCAATTACTATTTGGAAGAAATTTTCTGATATTGCTAAATGCCAAAAAGTGGCTTTGAGAAATACCAATTAAATTGCTCGTATCTTCAACATATCCACCTAATCAACCTAACATGCATTCTATGGCAGGTTATTTATTGATTCAAACATTTGCTCGATTTGCATGCTTAATGCACACACATGTTAAATGCTCACTTCCTMCAATGGCATTTATTCAAGTGTGAATATTAGTCTGCTGGCATGACAACTATTGTGTAGCTACTAGATTTCACTACTCTATGAAATGACACAGGAAGTTGTTGCACTAATCATGGCTTGCAAATCAACGCAATGAAAAGGTCACAGTGCGAATTTGTCACTTTCTTTAAATTGTCTCTTATATTTGATGATATGTATGTATATATACATATAAGTATGCCGTTATTTCCACTTCATTGAAAACATATCGTTCTTTCAATTTTCAATGTTTTAAATTAAATATWTATGGTATATGCAATTTAGTGAGTTTACGGATGGACATGTCCCAAGACAAGTGATAGTTTCGGTGAAATGCGCAAATAAATATAAATTTACAGTTATCTTTTCCCGATGGYATGTAACGAAAAACAAATTTGTCAATTCTAAGATTTTTCTTAAGATATTTTCTATTGTATGTTTGTGTATAGCTGGGTTTCTTTGCTTGTACGAGATAAATAATTCCAATGAAGATAAATGTTTGACCTCTTCCACACATTACTTTGAACATCTGCTAGAATGCATCATAATTCATTTGTTTGTATGTGTGATTTTGGCAAAGAAACATAAAACATAGCACACTCACTCACCTATTTCTTGCTCACACATGCAGCGCAATTTGCGTATTCAAAAATGTCGAATCAAGGCTGAAGTCTTTAGATCAAGACGTACTTGATTCGCAAATTTTTTACTACAAAAATTGTCAAAGTGACACTAATTGAAGCGAACAAGTGCAGATCATCCATCCACACATCAAGTGTTAAAATTTATTATTTATTATKCAGTGTATAAATTTAACAATAAGTTTATTTATACTTACATATGYATACAGGTTTCTGGACAAGACAAATAAATATATTCAAACATGAAAATTTATGAAATATTTGAAATATTACAACATACAGACGAACACACATACACACATACACTAAAAAAAATATATTTAGTTAAGTTAAAATAGTTCCAAAAAGTTGTATATAATATAACATTTTCAACCACTAGTGTCAAAATTTCTTCCGAATCGGAATCAAAGCTCTTTTATTCATTGGTAAATCGGCTCTAGTTTTTTGGAACAAAAATCAAGATTGGAACATGTGAATACTGTATATGGAGACTTTAAAGGACAACGTCAAAAATTGAAATTAAGAAGTTTCAAGGTGAATGCAAGTCAATTTTTGRGTGGTTCCCTCTCAAGTGTCTCTAAAACGTCTACCATGGAAACTTGAGTCACATGAGTTCACGATATCCCATTAACATAGCGCCATTTAAAAATAATAACAACTCAARTGACCACCATTGTCAAATTGGTCAGATGAATTCAATTGCAAGTATGAGTTTAAGAATATACTTGAATCACTTTTTTAAAGTAAACTAACCCATTTGTTATAAACAGTATTATTTTCATTTATGGCAATAGATCCGGTGAGCAAACATAAATGCATACTCAAAGAAAATATGCCACYAAAGCTCAGTGAAAAATTAATAAATCAAATGAGCAAATATGAACAAATATGAACGCCAATTAAAAAGAAGAATAATGCAAATATAATTTAGCAGTAAATCCAGCCAATACACAAAAAAAAAATGTAGCGCTCTTGCTGCAGAACGAGAAAGTTAACATATATACATACTCTGTTGAGTAATTTCGTTACTAATGATAAGAACTTACAGCGTGTTTCAAGTCATTCGTTCGTTTAACATAACACTGCAATGTTTGTTCTCAAAAAACAATTTAATTCATGTGAGCACTGAGAGCAGCAAATGCAATAACATRCATGACAATTCGTGTTTCAAAACGATACTGCAGGAGAAGACAATAAGGGCACAGGCAATGAGATACATAATTTGWTTAGACTATTAATAAAATTTGAAATATGAAAGTGCATTTCAATTGTACAATATTTGTACATGTATGAGACAAATAATATGCTTATACAAAAATATGTATGTATATTGTRGTTTTGAATACGTCGTTTTGAATGCACTGCGAATGTTAACATGTAAATCGAATTTGTTTTCTAACATTTCTTTTCTTATTTTCCATACATACAGCATGTGCCTTTAACAGTATGTATGTGCTTGATGYACTCATTGCTGTTGCCTTCCAAGCATCAAAGGAGAGTATGTTATGTACTGTTTGCTTTGCTAAGGGAAACGAACAAGTGATGTTTGTTTCTGTCTTGTGTCTTTGTTGCTTTTCAATTAAACCAATTACAAATGATAGCAAGCAATGTTAAAGCAATAGGTCACTCGTTGCTGCGGTGATATCAAAACCAATTGTACAGCAGTTTAAAGGAGACCGACACCAAATCGATCTGCTCTAACAGCATATCTAAAGATAGAAGGYTTTTAAATAAAACAACTTTTAATTTAGTATACCTAAATATTATTATTGTTTCGTAAGTGTAAAGAAGGAAAGGACTTAAATTGGTTGCTGCAATTTTCGATAAATCTCAGTTTCACATACATATACTGGTATCTACGCATTCAAACACAGCCTTAAGTGGAAAAAGTCAGYTAAACTATTCGTTGGCATACAACATATTATTACGAATTCACCATTTCCGACAAAAAAATGCAAGTAACATGTGAGAAATATGCAATATTCCCTTACATGTGTTTATATATCACAAAAGCTGCATGGGAATTATGGCTGTTATTGCTTGCATACATACGTATAGCCAAGTGTATAGAACTGTTGCATGCAACATATTTCAAAGAGATGAAAGAAAAGCATTCCGCAGCGCAACTGAAATTACCAAAACTTAAATTAATGCAGCCAATAACTGTATATTGCTTTCGAGAAACTTCGGTACTACAGTAACGGTAAATTACTGAGCTCGCAACTGCATGAAAYGCATACATGGTATGTACATGTATATTAGTCAAAGTGTAGGTATGCATAAATTACATAAAAAATGTGTATTTTAATCATTTCTCATTTCACTCAAAACAGAATTGTTTAGTAACGACAGAGCCGGGCTGAACTATTTATTTATTGTCTTCATTTGCCTTCTTTAAATTATGCGTGTYGAAGAAAACTGAATTATAATCATCTCATAAATTTTAGTGTTGCTTATGTATRAGTGTATGTATGTATAAGAAATGCGAATAAAAAATCTGCATTAAGAGCATTGGAGAGCTTCTTAACTGATTACTTCATCTCGATTTGCAAACAAATTAAAAAGAAATTTGAATTCAAGCAATAAAATGTTGCTTACCKCTCATTCCTTTTAAACTATAATTCTTGTAATAACATTAGATAAGAAATTTTAATTAAATTGRGAAAATTTTGAATTYATTAAAAATTGCTATGCAAATATTACAMGTACGAAAACAATATCATTATTATCTCATTGAAAGCAGAGTGAAGCCAGCTCAACTTTTACTAATGACAGGGAATGAGTTGTATTTGAGAGAAAAGCTAAGATACTACTCTCTATTACGGTCTCTCTCTCTCTCTCTCTTTGCCATCTACAACGGATTTAATAAATCAGGTGTAAGGAATTCAGCGCCGATACKCCCTTCTGAACTGAACATTGAGAGCTTTCTCTGACAGCAACGACAGTCCATTTTCTCATAAGTAAACTTCAAGTGGAAATTTGGAAACTAAAATAATTTCATCGATTGCACGAAATTCGTTATATCCAGAGGCTTAATATTAATCTGTTTACTTATTTAGGAAACTAAAGTGAAAGCACTCGTCTTCTTAGTACTCAAACTTAAAAATAATTTGGTTAAAAAAAGCCTTGATTTGATCGCTCCCATGTGAGAAAAAACAGTTAAGCGCGTGTGCGCTTTGTTGCCGAGCTTTTCCAATTTTTCCAACACAAAACAAWTTTTTCCCACCACAAACTTTCTAGCTTCAATATTCGCTGTCATTGTTCGCGGATAGCCTTTGAAGGCATACAAGGCGTATGGAAGAAAAAGGCAAACAACCTGCGCTAAACCACAAAGCAGCTGCAAAAAATAGCCAAACCTGCAACACGAAATCCTCCTAAAGCTTTGACGTGGCGCTGCGACAGCAAAATCTAGCTAAATGAGAAACGACAGGAGCAGTTTTGAGACACACACTCCGAAATTTCGACCACAAAACTACTAAAAAAAAGCGCACARCAATGCTGAGTTGTTTACTGTGCTACAACAACATGAAAGGGGGGAAAATAGATGAATAAAGTGGCAAAGGAAAAAATAAAAGAAAAACCAATGTAGTGCCATCAAAGTCAAGTCGGTAAGCGTGCTACTACCATACATACCCGCATGCTGCATTGTACAAGTTGCATGCAACAAGASAATGAATGCGCACGTGGTATGTGGTTTGTCATTGGCAATTTCATCTTTTCCCTTACTTTATATCGGCACTAAACCGGCAGCCCGGCACACACATGYCCATTCCCATTCATTTGTGTGCGTGCGCTGCAGGTAAAGCACGCATGCTGTTGAMTGYGTGTGTGTATGTGTGGGTGAGTGTGCCAACATCAAAAGCATTTTAGTTGGCTAAAAGCCGCAAACTTTGACTTCGATTGACAACAATAGCTTTTGTAGTAGCTACAACAACAACAACAACACGAACAATGACAACAATAGACCATCTATAAGAGTTTGGTGTTTGCCTGTCACAAATTTCTGAAGATGCGGCGCAGCTGAGCACCTTGTGTCACCTCACACAAACACACACACTCACACATATGTTGATAAAAGCTCACACATACTCGCACACTTAAGCCATACTGACATGATTACTGCAACAAAACCCGCCGAGCGCTTCTTATGTCCCGCGCATGCGTCGCGCAAACCCCTTGAGAAACCAGTTAGGAAATCCTTGAAAACGTTGTTCGTGTTCCAGTGGCATTCTCAGGCAYTTGAGGCAAAAGCTGTCTGAGGTCAAGCATGGATTGACGCTTAAGCGCATACAAGGAGATTTAATAAACGTGGTAAGATTGAGTGCGTGCTGCAATGGAAATGGAAGTGTTGCAAATGCAAGGATTAGAAATGCCAAAGGTGTGACAAATARCTTAAACCTTATGTGCTGGTATAGAAATTGGAAAAATAGATACACACATACATATATACTAGTGTATATTGGTATTCGCAAAGGCGTTATTTTTGCGAAGATTTTACAGTTATCCTTCACTAGGTAAGTCTCAGAGGTTTGATTTTTTCAAAGTTAACTCGTAATAGCTCTCAAAATAAATTTAAAAAAACCGTTTTGTGAAGCTTTACAAAAAAAAATCTTCGCTTTGAGCAATAATCCAGGCCAAATTTGGTGAAGATATCTCGTGAGATGRAAAAGTTTTCCATAAAAATACTGGATTTCGATCGTTCAGTTTGTATGCTAGCTATGTATATGCTGTTGTGCTCCGATGCCGCTCATTCCAACAAGCAGCTGCTTAAGTCGGCACACCTCAGTAGTGCGTTGTGATCGTTACAATAGATAAAAATATCGAACAAAGAATTTGTCTCAAATTTTGTATTTTTAACCAAATTTCGTMTGCRAAGTCGYTGAGAATTTTGGAAAAGGCTTATTTTGATTCATTTTTATGAAAAACACAAGCCTACGAGTGGTACAAAGCCCTCAAAGACGGTCGAGAGATAGTCGAAGACAAGACAAACAAGTGAACAATCATCGGAATGAAGGGAAAAAAACAACCCGAAACAGAAAGAACAACGCTAATGTAAAACTCAAGCTCATAGTTTTTTTCGATATTCGTGGTTTGGAGCAGCATAAATTTGTTCTGAAGAGACAGACGATCAATAATGAATTATTTGGCCGTATTGGGACGTTTGCGTGTGAACATCCCGCGAAAACAGCCGGAATTGTGAAAGAACAATTCATGGGTTTTACACGATGATAATGCACCCTCGCRTCGAGCCACGATTGTAACCGAATTTAAAGCCAAAACGCGATGRATACCATCGATCAACCAGCGTGTTCAACAGATTTAGCTCSGTGTGAGTTTTTCTGGTTCCCCAAACTGAARTTGCCGTTCCGTGGARCCTGTTTACAGCCGATTGAAGAGGTAAAACAAAATTCGCCGAAGGAACTCAAAGCCATCCCAAAAGGTGCTTATGAAAAGTGTTTTGAAGACTAAAAAAATCGTTGGTATAAGTGTAATTCATGTGGTGGAGATTTCTACGAAAGCGACTAAATAAATATTGATGAATACGTAAACATTTTGCGTTTTATTTACAATTGCTAGGTACTTTTTAGACAAAATATATGTATCTAATAAAAGTTTCCTTTTGTCTGTCAGCACAGAACAGTTCTTATGAATATTAAGCCCAATTCAAATCATGCAAGTATACTACTATATGAGGACATACGCAGTTAGGCTTGATCTGTTGATGCTCCATTGACTCCATTGCTAATAAAGTAAAAAAAATATAGCAACAAAAATGTTACTCAGTTGAAATCAATTCAAGAAAGTGTATTGCTATCTCATTACAATGCTATAATCATTTAATATAATATATTTTTTTAATGTCGGCTCATCATTTATACGAGTTTTTTTTTTTTTTCACTTTTATTTATGGTTTTGGTGTATCAAACACCGCTTCTACTACCCAATATCTATATGAAATATACCTCATTAAGTGGTTATGTTATACCAACTCTGCATAATTATGCCAGTCTGTGTCAAGTTCCAGCAGTTGCCTGTTCGTTTCGCCACTACTTTAACGTTTTGTTGTACTGGACACTACTTTAACAAACCCCTATAAATGAGGTACTTTTATTATTTATGTAAGTATTAAGTTGGCCAAATAATATAAAATAATTTTGAGTTCTGACGTTAATATAATTATTTTTAACTATATGCATCCAACTTGATTCCGCTCGGAATACAATCGCCGGTTTCATATTTTATTTAAATTTTACTGCCATGGCAGCCAACCGTAATCAGTTAAGGCTCACTGATTCCTCCTCTACACTACCCTTCCGCACCGCTCATATGGTTGAATGGAGTTAGTCTGATTTTGAAATAATTTAATTGCACACTTGAAGTACAAGCCATGGAAGTCATGTTTTTGCTGACAGCCTCCAGCCAACACCTGCCGCTTATCAACTTGCCACTTGTCTGCTGGCCACCTGTCTACCAACCCAACTAACACAACATACAAACTAACCTGTRCATGTACACTTCTAATCTACGCAAACATGATTTTGCAATTACATTCTTCCTCTTAGACTTTGTCTATTGGCATCAAATGTGAGGTGCTGTGCAGGGGGAGTGGAATGGCATCTAACGACTTTAAAATACAATAGTTGCCTGATAATTGGATGGCTCACATATAAAGGTGTATGCCACATTCCTATATACACACATACATACATACGCACGCATGGAAGTGCATCAACTTATGCTCTCTATGTACACTCTGTACGCACAAAGCAGAGCAGATTAATTGCATGGCATGTGAGGAAAATCAGTGCGGTTGTGGTGAAATGCATTGCGGAATTACAGTTGCAGCAAACGGCAGATCATCTTGCAGATGTGTGTGTTTTATATTAAAGTAAAATATGGATAATAAATGCTACTCATGAAATAACTGTGAATTTCAACTATTTACTACATTTTGTGGTGTTTGAGTAACTCAAATCTAAACGTTTTATCCAAACAAAGGTCAATAACTATATTTATGCAAGTTGGTTTAAATTGTTTTGCTTTCAGTTAAAATTGGGTATTATTTTGACACTATAATTAACTGAGTAACCCAAATAAAAATTAAAAATWAATATGTTTAGCAAAAATATGCAATACAATCCAGAGTTATGCACTTCAGTAAAGGTTTTGATAAGATTATTTGGTATATAGTGAACATAAGTTTTCTACAATTAGATTATGTGACAAGGTTCTTCAAATATATCCACAAACTCGTTCAATGTGACCGCCTCAGGAATCTTTCTTGAAGAACTGCATAGCGGTATTCAGCCATTAAGTGACAATCCCAGCAATACTGATCCCTTTCTTTTATCACTCTTAGATCCTGATGGTAGCGCTCTACGACGTGCTTCCCACGATAATTTTCTAAATTATCCGAAATATTATAGATAATTGCGAAGATATTCAAACTTTTATTCACATTGGTGCCGAGAGTCTGCTGGGTTCATAGCATATTTTTTACAGWTTCTTCATGATATGGTGTTTTGTGGTTGTCTTCGGAATTTTGACTATCCACACAAAATTTTTTAAAGCTTCGGGCCGATAACTGATCAAGATATAATACAATATGCAATAATCATAAAAAATCATTGGAGCATGGAGTCATGTGTAGAAATTCAAGCYAGTACGGAAAGTTCTCTGATCGCCATTCACTTGGAAGTGGCCAGAAACGATTCTTTTACGTTTGGCTCAAGCAGCTCACGACTTTCGGTCTTAGACCAAGTATCCTCTGGGTAGCCAAAGGTTCTGTCGAGCGTATTATGTGAAAGATTAAAGCCTATAGTCAACAAACTGATTTGACCTTATCAGTGTGGCATTAGACCTGAAAAMTCAACAACCGAACAAATACGAGCTGCTTTTATGCCGCGATGTCTAAATTTRGTAGCCCAGCAAAACTAATTCGGCTGTGTAAATTGACGTTGAGCAACACCAAACGTTCCATCAGAGTCTAAGGATCTCTCCGAGCCATTCAATACTAAACTAAGTTTCATACAAGRCGACTCCCTATCGTGCGACTTCTTCTRTTTGCTGCTGCAGAAAATAATTCGAGCTGCAGAACTTAATCGAGATGTTGGTCACAAGTTCTCTATGTAGACTGAAAMAGAAAGCAAAGTAAATGGTCTGACAGTGAACGAGGGCAAGACGAAATATCTCTTGTCATCAAACAAATAGTCATCGAACTCGCGAATTGSCTCTCACGTCACTGTGGACAGTCATAACTTTAAAGTCGTAGATAATTTCGTATCGTATATTTGAGAACCAGCATAAATAAAACCAACAATGTCAGCCTGGAAATCCAACGCAGGATAACTCTTGCCAACAGGTGCTACTTCGGTCTGAATAGACCATTGAGAAGTAAAGTCCTCGTTCGACAAACAAAAACCAAACTCTATAAGTCACTTATTATTCCCGTCCTGCTATATTGTGCAGGGGCATGAACGTTGACAACATCTGACGAGTATTTGACGCCATACCCGCCGAGGGAAACAAAAGATGAGAAAAACCTTATATCCATTGGAAAGCCCAGGTGGAAAAGGACCTGCCTTCGCTTGGAATCTCCATTTGGTGCCACCTAAGCCAGTAAAGAAGAATAATAATCATAAAAACAAGAACACATTCCACACATTTATGAAGAAATTCATATCCTGGACATTTGTAAACGTATTTGCACACCCCGCTCCGCTTTTCAATAATATGCCAACTTTTATAGAACTTATATCAGCTTCAGCCACTAATTATAACACATGTGTACTTAACTCCGGTCTAAATTTCAAAAACACCCTGTTTGGCGCAAATAAATTTGAAAATTTTATGATTATGAGCTCAGCAATCTTTGCTAATTTGTCCAAACAACCCTGAGTATAAATTTCTAAGTTATCGCACACACAGACACATACACACACAAGGCAACCAGGGCCACTTGGGTGCACTTATGAAACCGAAACATGCTTGTTTTTGCTATACAACAATATATGCAAGCGYTTCTTGCCACCGACCGCCGACTACCCACTTAAAATACTACAAATACTTAGGAAATTCGTAACAAATTTGGCAAAAAATAGCCAAGCAAAAAGTGAAAAGTACGCCGTAGTGACATAAAAAAGGAGCAGGAAATGTGGCGCGCAATCGCCACTCCCCAGGCAGGTATGCATTTATGCTGCTAACACCGCTAAGCATACAAATATGTACACTGACTATGCTAGCCACTTGACAAGTGTGTGTGTGTGTTACACTTGGACACAAACACACACACACAGTAAGTAACATGTACAGACACAGTCGCTCACACGCGTACATGGCAGAAACAAATGTCAAGAGGTTACTTAGCGTCGGTTTATCTAAATATGTTTATGCCCGGGTCCTAAATTGCTGTAGCAAACAAGCGCTTGGAGTCCCTTTTTTCCACGCTGCCGCTCAATTGTGGCTTGTAATCGTTTTTTGGCGCCTTTTTGTCGCTGCTCTTTCTTTTGGCCGTTCAAGTAGATATCTATACATTCATATGCTTGTGTGTGTGTGTATGCGTTTGTGTGAAGTGAACTATGGGATATGTCGCGSTATTTGACTTTTTGCTATTACAAGCGTACTGCAAAGCGGTTTGTTGTTGGTTGTGTTGACATAGCACCGCCTGTGCTTGCCTTTACGCTAGAAAGTCGCTTTTTGGCCTCCTCCTGCGCCTTCTCCGTGGTATACTCATATATGGCACTCACACGAATTCCACTCACCATGGTTGCCAATCCTTCTGACAAGCTAAAATGCTCCCGAACGTGCGGCAAGTATGTTACGAAATTATTTTGTTTCGAGTAAAGTGGTGTGCCATAATGTTGTGGAAAGTATTGTAAATATTTTTATTTTGTTTGTTTTTGCTATTTTACCTCTGTTTTGGCGCAGTAAAACAAAATGCTTGATAAACTATCGCTTATGGGAGCTTTAAAGGCGGAAATTTAGGTAGTATTAGCAGTAACTTTYCTAAAATTTGACACTACTCGATTCAACAGACTTGTAGTGGGTTTAAGGGTCTCCATGGATACATGATATGAAACTAAGGATTTTTTTTTTTTTTGCTTTCACAAATAATTTGTATTTTTAATGAATATGACATATGAATATAGGTTAAGTAGCTGGCATAGATGTTCCACTGCCTGACTATGAAAAAGTTCGAATAACAATTATCTCTGTCTCAAGGAGCGGTCATCAGCTTCTTGACGGGATATGGTCAAATGCAGGAATGTCCTACGATTAAAACCCAAATATGCTCTACACAATCCATAAAAATATGACGTTAGTCCTGACAAGCGTAGTGCGTGAAAGACTAAAGGCCACTACAGGCTCATTGGACCTCATCGGTAAAGCTTTAGACATGGAAAATTTGCTATTGAACAGATCTTCATTATGCAAAAAAATCTTGGAAAAGACTCGTGATACCCAAACTAAACAAAATCTGGTAATGTAGAAAATATTTGATGCCAAATTCTTAGGAGATATATCGCTGCTATATGATACAATCGTYCGATATCGGTAGTTCCGGAAATATGAGCAGCTTCTGGAGAAAGTAASAATATAGAAACACGTGTTGAAGTTTTCAGATCGGTATATCAAAAACAGAGGGTTTAGTTCCCTGGAAGACATACTGACGGATATGACTAAATCGATACAGCTCGTCACTCTGCTTATTTTTATATATATTTTTTAATATATTAGTTAAATTGAATGTGATTATTCGTTTATTGGAAAAGGTACATATACACACATACTGTCTAGGTCTGGTAGTTACATATAAAAACGAGTATATTATTTCCGATGTTAGAAATTATTATTGCCGATATAAGCCTTAATTGAAAATTCKTTTAATTAACACAATACAACAGCAAAACAGGCATATTACAAACCGACTACATTGCCATCGCTACGTTCAGGCGATAATCGCGCGCCATCTGGAGTTGTTGCATTATCAGYGACTTAATGCGCCGTARCGTATAGGCGGTCTCACGYAATATATTGTTCATTGATTTCAGCGAGCGGCGTATCTGATGGCGCTCACGAGCACGAGCACTWCGTCCACGACCGTGCCTACGACCACGTCGACGACTGCGCCTATTATTTTGCAGATATTCAGGTGACACAAGATCATTCGACTCTCTAAGCGAGCTCTCAGCAGGCGCAATGTTTACGCTACCCACATTCTGTACCTGCAGCGCCAGCACCATGGATTCATCAGCTTCATTACCAATAATTACGTCATTGTTAGGCACACCTACCAATGGTTCTGCGGTTTCGGTAGCAGCATTCAAATCGGCGACTAGGTCAGGCACATTGACACTCCGTAACGGCAAATCGTGATTACGCACGACCAAATTGCTACCGTTAATAGCCGATACCGAGGCTGGAAAGAAGCTCGATCGTGCATTGTCGCAACTGCCATCGGCAGGCGAAGGTAAATTACAATTTTGCGTGGGTTCGCTGCCAAAACGATTTGTGGAACTGCATAAATACGAGTTGTTGTTGCAATTATGTATTCCATTGAAATGCATTAATCTCTCAAAGTTGTTGATATTGTTGGATGTATTTTGATTGCAACTATTGTTGGTTCGTTCGTAATGCAAAATCAAAACGTCATCGACACAATTCGGCACAGCCGCATCGGCAGCAATGGCGGCAGCCAGCGATCGTATATCGTTGACGACGTTTARGTTGTTGTTGCTATTCGTATTATCCATTTGACTGGTTTGTGTGTTGAGATCAATTATAAAGGTTTCGATGGTATTGTCAATCGGCTGTGCGCTCCCTGCATCAGCATTCACTTCAGCTTCGTTGTTGTTATCACTTATTTCGTCTTGCCGCTGTAGCTGTTGCCTTCGGGCGGGTCTTGGTTTAACCATCGCTGCTTCTTCGTGTTTGATGGTTTTGATTAGCAATYACTTGCGGAAAAATTAGATTACAACATATATTGGCTTAAATTGTGCCAAATTTTAATACAATTTTGAAAAACTCTTTCAACCGAAATGTATTTGAAAAAGGTGCGCTGAAAAATGTTATGAAATATATAAACTGTGAATGTTGCTTTCGATACTTTAGCTTCATAATTTCCAAATAAAAACTTTCAAACTCAATTGACAGATTTTCAGGGCTTACGATTTATTCACTTTCTTAGCAAGTGGAACTATTTATTAACCAACCAAAAATTGTGTGTTACCAAAAGTTATCACAGCCACAAAGGCTATTTCTGGTCTAGTTTTATATATGGCAGACTGTTTAGTATGTATCCATTATAGCAACCCAATTAAAATAAATATGGCGGCATGTGGAACTCCCCTGCTACTGTCAGTACATTTTCTCCTAGATCTTTTTACGATCCGGCATACGTTCAATTAGATCCAGGTTCACAACGCCATCATCGCCATACAATTGAAGAAGGATTAGAAATTACTCACAGAGGACCAGGACGTCTTTAGACTTTTCTGACAAAAGGGCAAAAGAAAGAAGAATGTCATGATCAGGCTAAGTGAAGAAGTTATAGGCCTTCACGACTAATTGTATTTACAGGTCGGTAGTTAATCATAAACGAAACATTTGTCGCGCAAATATGAACCTTATCTGTACATTGAAGGCCTCCATTTCAAAATATTTGCACGAACTCTAAATGCTGAGAAATGTATTTTTTTTTTTTTTTTTTTTTTTTGTAAGAGCAACTTAATCTTCTCCCTCTTCTCCCATCTTCCATCTCATATTTCTCTCACAGGACCACTGGACAAAAGTATTACTTCATGGCAGAGAAGGGGACATTTAAGTATCCGCAGGCAGTCTTATCATAATTAGAGCTATCGGATGGCTGCCAGCTTTCCTTTTTACAGAAGACTCGCACACATGTAAGTGCAGTCAAATCTTCCACCATGAGATCACCTCCTAGTGTGGTTTTCAGCATTGAAAGAGTTCGTGCTCAGAAGCTTCTATACATGTCGGACAATTTGGACTAACGTCATGACGATATTTGAATCGCTTCTAAAGAACCCATGGCCAATGTGTATTTGGGTCAGGTGGAAAAACAGGTTGTCTGTCTATCCACGAATGTAGTATGTATGTCCGGAATCAGTCTGTGAGTCCACCGTCCGTTGGATGAAGTTTGTCACCGTTGCTGCCACATTGCGATGCTTTTGGTTCTCCTCTCTTTTTTGCTGTTGTAGACGTCTTAGTATATGTATATTGGCACGAATTCGTCTCCCTGGTTGGAATGGAGTATTCGTAAATATTACATTGCTCAAGCTAGTCTTTAATCCATCGGCTATCTTATTATGGTACGCGCTCGTTCGGTTGTCACATTACACGAGCTTAGCAATACTCCGACGACTGTTTTAAACACTGAGTTTGGGTTCAGCCGACATATCATATCAACTTTTCTGACTATGTTGCTACCTTCGCCTTAGCTTGGCTGCTACAAACGTAGTTTGGAAGTTGAAAAGCTTTTCAGTAATGGATCCATACTCTCYCCTGTAAAATTTAAATCGATTAACGTGTTTTAGCTTTAATAAAATTTGATTTCAAATTTGATTTTGTGTTGAAAAAAGTAAAAAAGAGTTCAAACAAAGACACATAACCTATCGATGGCCCGTCTTAGCAGCTTATAAACTAACTCTTAAATATTTCCCAAAGTATGTCTGGCATTTAGGCGAATCGCTCAAATATTTGATGTAGGCGCTCTGGCAATTATGGAGTATAATACACATGTACTGAAATGCCACTTGTCCTTTAAGCCTTTAAAGTCAATTGCTGAGTTTATTTTGCTCATCTCATACCCGCGCTTATACCGCACGCATCAAAAGCTTTTAGCCAACATTTTATTGCAAAGCATCTTCCTGTGTGCGCCTATTTTTTTTTTTTTTGTTGTTTTCTATTTTGCTCCACTTTTTCTGTTTGCTTGAGTGTGTGGAATTTTTGTCTGGTATTTTACGAATGTCACATATTGTTGCTGGTATCATAGATCTTTGGCAGCAATTTCGTTCTTTTTTATTTTTTGTTTTTGACCATTTATACCAGACGCACCTTTGAGGCAAGACCGAAAAAGCAACCAGCCGACACTCAGCTGAAGCGCGCTATTGCCTACATATAGGCGCTCGTGCACTTAAATGATGTTTATTGTGCGAACGTAAATTGCTTTGCAGGCAAGTGTGTTTGTGTGTATACTACTCTTTTGCAAAGGTACGCATGCACTCTTACACACACAAATCCACCTTTACGCTCACATAAATCTCCATTGTGGTGTAACTTGCTTTATACTGCGCTTTATTGYTGTTGCTACCATGCATATGCATGTATGTATGTACTTTTACCGTCTGCCAATATTTTTGAGCTTTACTTGCATTACTTTTTTATCAATTGCCATTTAGTCGCTGCTTTTTACTTTATTTCCCTCACATTTTCCTTCGGATTGACTTTGTATTTGTTGTGGTTGCGTTGCCAGCATACAAATGTACATACAAACATACATATRTTTTTTTATATATATGTAGTATAGCATACATTCAAGTATATCGCAACGAGTGCTCTTTTCKGTTGACCATTTATTGCAAGTTGCAACCTTTAAACTCCATTGTCTCTTCACTCTGCACTCCAGACTCTCCACTTTGCTGTTGGGTTTCATTGCATTATTTGTTTGCTTTGCTTTGTCCGTTTTTTACCTTAAATAATTTATGAAGTGCTCTGAGCAGACATTAAGCTGTGGCCATACGCTCTTGGCCATTCTGCATCCTTTGAGGATATTGCCATCCTTTAAACGGCGCACTTCTAGATATTTGTAGCTTTTCTTCTTCGCAATTTAAAACCAATTCAATTGTCTACCAGATTTATAGGGAGCGCAGATTTAAAKTTCTTCAGTGCTTTTTTCATTAGTTGGTCAACTATTTTCTGAAAAATTTAATTTTAGCCTRAAATCAAAGACTAATTGGAATTGGACATTAGGAAAATAGCTCTGTCGAACAAAGTCCAAAGGCTACTCTGACGAGACTGTAGAAAAAACTAGAAGAAGAAAAACTTTCGGCACTTCTCTGTAAACTTGAAAAGATCTACGCCGTAACGGATTACAACAAAATCTCGATTTCAATTCCAAAGCAGCAGGCATCCGAAGTTATAGCAAAAGTGGTTTCTAACGGCATCAATTCGTCGGTAGACCATACCGAAACGACAATTGCACTTTTGCAAGTCTGAGAACACACTTACAATCTTCGAGAACATAACAGGAAAATACAAGAAACGAAATAATAACAGGAAAATACGAGCAACGAATAATATTTTTTGAATCTCTTACTCAACTGAAAASACTTACTATATTTGTAGAGGCTATCACTAAATCATACATCTATGGGCTTTGACGGCACAGGCCCTCTCAAAGTAATTTCACTCGATTCTAGGAAATATTATGAAGAAAAACTCAAAGCTTTTTGTACAAACATACATAGAAMTTTGTAGTTGTAGCAATGGCACTGAGACGTTTATTTTTATTGATTCAAACTTATTTCGAGGAAATTTTTAATGAGCTCAAATATGCAACTTGCAGCAAACGTGCACGCAGGGTTTGTATGTAGATGTATAAACAGATGCGAGCAATAAAATTCAAGCAGTGGGTAAAAAATTTGATTTCCAGTCAAGGTAATAATTTTTAATATGAACAGAGCATAAAAAATATGGCCTTTGTATCCTTCAACGCAATGCGTGAAACAATGCCGTGAGGGAAAGCGAAACTTAAGTGAAAAAACCAGGTAAAAAAGATCAGGTGTTCAGCAGAAAGGATTTCCAATGCAAAAACTTATAAAAAACCAACCAGAAATTCTCCGAATGAGGGATATTCCAGAGGTTATCGATCAAACTATTGGCAGCTATGCCAAAACTCAACCAATAATGTGTGCTGTAGATATGTGGGATGAAACAAACTTAGAGCGCGATATTCATATCGTCAGAAAAGAGTAGGAGATCATACATAATATGTCTGCTCGCAACTCTCGCAATTCTGCTGTATTAAAAAATTTTACTGGAAGTCTGACCTGGCCAATAGAAAAATTCAGGAATATACTTTGAAGTGAAGAATCGAAAATTTTTAATTATGGCACAAGAAGGTATCCAGTCCTCCAGAGTTTTACTTGCGATACGCCAGGAAAGCTTTTAAATATAGTGGGTCAGGTCGGTCGGATTCAGCAAATTGAAGACATCATGGATCAGCACGCATTAGTAAATAAAATGCATAATGGTCTACTACCATTTGCAGAGATCAATTATCCAAACACAGCAGTACGCTTACACGGAAAAGAGTTAAAGACTAGTCAGCTCGATCTCTACACCTCAAATATTTATTATATGAATGTATGCGTTARKAAGGCTAGGTCTAAAAACAACCACGAGTTCTGATCTGTAATTAAGGGTGCATGACGAACTATATCTCCGAAAGACCTGTGRACTCTATGAAGAAGCGTGACYAAAATTGAAGATCGTACTACCAAGTACTGAGAATAAGTGTGGACAGAACTTCAAAAATATCTTTGAAGATAACTTTTCTATGCACCAATATTTTATTGTAAAAATCGTCTCAAATTGTTAACGATYGAAAAAGAATTAGAGTGTTAGTACCCACTGCAATTTCGTTGCTCGCTGCTGTATGTGTATACACAGGAACGGCSAAAGTTAGTAACTAAAATAAAAGAACCAAACAAGAATTGCTAATGCAAATATTTGGACAGTTTTGTAGCTGTACATATTTCTATATACAGAAGCATGGTTATGAAAATGTAAAAAAATACTTAAAAATTKTTTAATGTAGTTTATATAGTAAATAAGTTAAATACTCACAAGCTTCCYATATTTATGTAGAAAACTAGCTGTTGTAAACCATATACACACACCACCGTTGTGCCTTTATGTATGGTAGACATGTTGATRTTATCAAAACACATGTGAATTCATTACATGCTTTTCAAACTCTACACTTCCATGAAAATCTAATTTCGTGGCTTTTGGTTTTGTATCTTAAGAATAGTATATATTAGTCCGATAGACGCCAAGATCCCAGAAAGAGTTGAGTATTAGTTTATTAGAAACTTCAGCAGTCTTCAAACCCACATGTATCTTATTTCCGATCTAAGCGCCTAATAAAAACGCAGGTTGTTGATGTTGCAGTGGAGCAAAATACTATACAAAGTTTGTACAAAAAGTATCGCGAATTTTGAATGTTCGCGGGCTCCGAATCTGCCTGATGAGAAAAGTCCGAAAAAGCGCGTCAAGTTGGGTCGAATGTGAAAATTTTGCTAACAGTGCTCTTTGGTTGCAGGGTTGTACCGCATCATGAGTTCTTGCCTAAGAGTCGTGCGGTCAATTTCAGATCTGTGGAAGAAAATAAATTGGCTTTTGTACCAATGATAATGCCTCTGCTCGCGATCGTTGCTTGATTTTCAAATACTTGACCAAACAGGACACGTTTATGGCGTCGAAGTCACCGAATTCTACAGACCAGAGTTTTCTCCAATGGACTGTACATTGTAATGGGTAATGATATATCGGATAAATCAGACAAGGCTGAAATGTTTTCAGAAAAATCAAAATCTGAACTATCAAAAAAGTAGTTTTCCTAAAAAAATACTTTAAAAATATGGAATATATAGATATTCCAATTTGCAACACAAGTCACAACACTCTTCTTACGCAGTTGTACATTTTTAAACCAGAGCCTTGTCTAGTGCATATTAAATGGAACTAAAACAATGAGCTTTTTACTTTAATTATCTCCCCTATTACAGGAGAGTACAGAAAAAMATGTAGAAAAAGTGCTTCAAAAATCTTATATATCCCATACAACCGTTAACGTATGTATATTCGATTCCGGTGCACGGACTTAACGTCGCTGAACCGCCACCCAACGGCACCACGCCAATGCAATAGTGCAGCGTCGGTAATGCCAGCGSTGACCTGAAACGAACGTCACCGTTAGTTGTGTTACTGCTGCGGCCCTTTAGGAGTCCAAATGACATTGCGGATATATTTAATTAGATGTCTTTGCATATTTTTACATTCTTTTGCACATACAATATTTTTCTGCATTTATTTCCAACTCTTTTCCGCTGCGATGTTTGTTTTCCCTTAACTAACCCGCTTTTTGTCAGCGTTACTTTTGCTGCAAATTAATTAGTACAAATAGACAGGCATCTGTAGATGCAGAAGGACATAAGCTGGGAATTACACAGACACAGTCGCAGAGTCACACACACATGTACATGTGTGTAGATTTGCATGCTCATTTGGCCGCTCACATTCACATAAGTATATTCTGGTGTAYGCACCTTAATGTCTCACCACCACACACACACAACCAAACACACGCGCTGAGTTTCTGGCATCGAAATGCAAAATTCACGCTTTACTGGCCATAAAACTGTCAACGCAATTAAAATTCAGATASCAGCAGGGTGCACGCGTTGACTTACAAGTTCTGCACTCTAGTTTTATTTTGTGTCACAAATTTTATATTCCCCTTGAAATTTATTTCATTATGCACTATTTAGTTTTTGGCTGTTTCCAATAACTCTTCTACTTTTTCCTTTAAAAGGTTTATACATGGTGCTTTTTGTTGGTGGATATCTCCTTTCTGTTTAGCTATTCTCCAGAGAAAGATACGGTTCTCTTCTATCAAGGCGCCAAGAACGAGCCACATAAGCTTCGTCTGATGAAAGCTGGACTGTGAAGAAGAAAGCCTCTAGGCGTGTCCCGCTCATCTGCTTTCTTGCTACTTTGACAAGTGCGACCTACAAAATCTTTAGTCTCACTGCGATTAACAACGACCAGTTCCTATCATCGAGACCATGTGAACAATGCTAAAAGCTAGTAGTTCCTTGGGATTTTTTTAGTTCCACTCTGAGCCAGAAGGCTTTTGCAACCCCACAAAAGCTGATTGCTGACTAATTCAGCGCCAGAACGCAGGAAGACAGGGGAAAATCTACTTGTCCCATACTAATGGGATTTAGGTAAGCGAACGAGCTCATCGGCTTTACAGCTTCCAACGTTTCCACCATGGCCTAGCATCGAGACTAGTTTTATATGGAAATAGCTTAATGTCACAGGTAACGAGATCATACACTCCTTGACTATCTTTAAGCTCACTATCAGCGAGCGAAAGGCCTGTATGGCAGGTCTGCTATCGAAGTGGATGCATAGCCTATTAAAAGAAGCTGCGCTTCGTTGAACTACATCTTCTGGTACCTTAATAGCTGCCAGTTCTGCTTAAAGGACACTAAATTGATCGGGCAGTCTGAAGAAAGAGTTGATTGGGAGCCCCCGACAGAAAACTCCCATCTCCAGCCCTSCTCTAKAGTTACGATCCATCCGYGCATAAGCGCACCGCRCCTCKTCTCCAGCAACTCCGACCCATCCACATATCTCTTGAAGGTATTTGCGCAGAGATAAACCCGCTAGAAGAAGGTTTCGCGACACAGTGGTCCAACTTGCCTGGGATGCAAAATTTTATGTCCCTATATTAATTTCTTCTTTATTTGTACCCTGGCACGGGGAGAGTCAGGTATGTGTTTTCACCTAAAAGTGGGCGGTACTGCGCTCAAGTTTCAAGTTTCATGAAGATATCATAATTATTACTCAAGTTACAGCATGCACGGACGGATGGATAGACAATCACCCCAATTCCGTACGTACAACCGTTGGATGGCAAAACTATTATAATATGTAGCAACATTTACAAGAGTACCATTTAGAGCGAGAAATTACAAAAAAATATTAAATAATGATCTTCCAAAAATATATTTAAACTTCTTCAGTGTTTTGATACAGTGAACCATATCTTGTATATCTTTTTTTTTTATATATTTTTTTGCCTCACTCAGTTAACTATCTGTTGGTCATGGATGAGTAAACTGTTTGGAAAAAGAAATAAAAAACATGAGAAGAAAACAAAAACAACAGAAATACCCAAAAATCTATAGGAAAAGTTGCAATAGAAAATCGGTATAAAACAAAGAACATTGCTTTTCACTTAAATTCCTTGTCGACGATAATAAACAAGCGGATAAATGCCCACGAACGAAACACACGCACATGCATACGCATTAGCGCTACACAAACACATATTCACAAAGGGCAAAAGCAAAAGAGCAGCAATACCCAGTCACACCACAAGAAACAAAACACCAAAGAAAGCCATAACAAAAATAGAAACCGAATAAACGGAAAGTATAAAATAGAAAATCAACTGATAGAAGAAGTATCACTACAAAAAAGGAAAAAAAGAAATAAAGGAAAAATCCTCAATTCAGTACGTTCAATCGCTTTACACTTTGCGAGAACTTAGCGCACTTTTTTCCGCCCAGATTCGTAAACCTACATTGGTGTTTGTGTGTGTGTGTGTGTGTGTGTGTGTGTGTATGTCTATGAATGGGTCCATGTTGGGCAGCGTTCGTAGTAAAAGTAAATGAAGCGAGTCCTTGCACGCAATAAAAATCGAATCATGTTAACGAAGTAGTGAAATGGACCAAGACAAATGGACAACAGCAATAGGATAGCAAACAGACGCATGCGTATGGCTTTGTAAGTGTGTGTGTAGTATGTATTGGACATGCGCTTGCAGCCTGATCGAAAGTAGGGAACTCTTGGGCGAATCAAAATAAATAATAGCTAGCAAATGAGTGAACCCAACAGATTTTATGCGGTTTACAAGAGCAGCCCTTTTATGCTTTTGAAGGCTTACATGCGCTTAAATGCTCGCATGACTTTCCACACACACAAATTGACTCATTTTGAAACATGGGAAACTAAAGARCTCTTTTTAGCCAAAGCAAATATTTTCATAATAAAGTAATAGTAATCGAAAATTTTCGTTTTAAGTAAGTTTAAACCTTATATAAAGTTTTCATTGGAGGCATTTTTTGCGTGGCWGGTAAACCCAGTGTAGGGATGGTTCGCCTTCTCACTTCGGCTCGCCATCAAACAGATGCTSYTTGGCTACCCAGAGGATACTTGAAACTCCATCCTCCAATGYCCTARTTCTAARAGTATCTTATAGAACAAGCGCTGCTAAGCTCAGAATYGCAYATTCGTTCTTGGAAYTCAGTCTTTCTCAATAATTTTTATTTTAATAACTCATTTTATGCACACAGATCTATTGCAATTCTTGGTATTATATTATTCTCTCTTCTCTTTCGTAAACAATTGCAGTCCGCGATACGCCCTTGAGTGCCATCACGAACCGGGTAAGCGATTTCAAAAACATAATTACTAGCCGCATCGTCATGATTGCACATCGTAAACAAATTAAAGCAACAATTTGTTATCCAAACGTCAACCAGCACTCAGTCCCGCGGCTTCGTCGTTCAGCGCTTTGACTCTTCAATCAATTTGTAATTTTTCTCTTTTTTTTCTGGCTTATTCGTTTTACGCYCTCGTCACTTTCGCGCTGCTGCGAAACTTAGTCGACACTTCTACTCGCTACTTACGTACTTGCACTTCCCCACTTAGCTGCGCGCGTACTTAATTGCTTGGTGTTAATTAAAATCTCTTGTTGGTTTATTTAAAATGCCAGTCACTCGAAACGCTTAAGTCGCAATTACTGTATGACAACATGATTTAAACGATTTTTTTGCTGGCACTTTGCTTTTTGCGTGAATTTTCATTGCAACTAGGCGTATTTTGCTGCATCAACGATGTCAAACTTAAATAGTCTAGACACCTTCGCTTAAGGCCCACAAACATCCTCTCACGGACCCTGAGATCGWGAGAGCAGTACTCGCATTTCTTTATGGTGCTAACTTTTATAGTGCTGAAGGCTGTCACTAGTCATGGTAGACGTTGAAGATTCCGCTTATTTACTCCGTGAATAATGCATGATGATGAGAACTGCATTCATCATTTTTCCAATCTCTCTATAGTCAACGATACGATCGTGAAGATCGACTAGCTTCTTGCCGATCTACAAAAATAATAAATCTATCAACTACGATGAAGATTCATTTCAAGATAAATCAAAATTTTGTATTTTTCGCACTGCTCTTATCCCAAGCTCCAGTGACTGTACGCAATTCTCCTTTATAGACGCTTGTAAATCTGCATATATGCATATCGGTGGCATATCTGTGGCATGTGGTATGCCATTATGGTTGCCCACATTCAACGCTGTCACCTCATTATCCCACCCATAAACATTGCAGCACCGCTGAGCTCTACAATAGCGCAACTGACAAGAGCGAAGGAGCTTATATACAATACGTATGTAAGTCTAACCAAGCACATGAGACGCATGATATGTGAGAGCAGCTGCAGCAGCCGCCATGGATAATAAGCAGCCTCGCAATATATGTGCTGTGCAGCTACCAGCAAACAAAGGGAGGCCAGCTGTGATGCCGCTGTCGTTTACGCATTGCTGATTGCGAAATGTCACTCGATTGCTTTATTGCTTTTGTTGTTATACGCTAACTGGTTAACGACGCTACACAGCACCGCGTAGTGTAGCTGAAGAAACTGTATTAAATTTTCTCCACACACGCTCTTGTAACGCTGCATGGAGTCGTGGTGAGTTTTTTAATTTCTCCGCTGAAGTGCTTTTCAGCAGGTTACTTATACGCAGTGACAGCATGCGCTATCAATGACAGTTTGGTTTGTTATTTAATATTAAAACATACTATATTAAACCGTCAAGAAGCGTCGAAGTGKACGCGTTTTGTCTGCAGCTTATTATAAGTCACCGACATCTCAACTCCTACACCTTCTMTCGCTCTCGCTCTTGTTCTTGTTATATATGGTATTTTATTGCCGCCAGCTTTRTGGCAAACTCTGCATTCAAGCGTCTGTAACGATTTATATTACCTATATGTATATATATATTTATTGTGATAATTGTGTGCATGCGTTTGCTCTKGCGGTACTAAATTTAAGCGCATTGCACGTGCGTGACCCAACYGTTGATAACTCCGCGTCTCGTCAAACAAGTAAATTCATCGAATGGAAACACCCACCGCCGTCTATGTGTGCTTTTGTACGCTGTTGGTGTACGTGATTTGCTTACTTCATCAGCCGCACTGACACTTTGCCACCTTCTTGGTGTTTTTCTGTCAATATCACTCTTTATACGCTTGCCTCTCTAACAATTTGTCTGGTTATACTTTCACCGTTATTGCATTTACTCAGGGGGTGCAWCAGGAGCATTGGTAGATGCCACATAAATATGTTAAGGCACGCAGGGATTAGAAACGTTAGTTTTCATTAAGTAATTAATTTAAATCCAAAAATTCATTAAGGCGGCCCTTTGATTACTTTAAATACCCTCTCATGCAATGTGAGTAAGCATAAAAATTGTGAAAAAATCGCTGTGAACTAGCTGCGGTAATTATGTTGCTTTGCGAACGCTTCGAGTTTCTTTTGAATAAATTGTGACTGTTTTTCGAGARAGAACATTTCTAAGTATTGGCTTTAAGGACTTCTTTTGCGATTGCTGTTATATAAATATGTCTTTACGATACGCAAATAACAAAAATACTTATGTATATATACATATATATRTGTGTGTGTACATATCCGTATATGTGTAAGTGAAAAGAAAAGYAAAAGCAAAAGAAATCAGTGCGAACAACACTATCTAGGGCACATTGGTAAAAAAGTTTTGCTAGAGAGAGCACCTTTACATGCATGCAAGAGGAAAGAATCTGTTTCTTGCTACTGTTACTGCCGCAGGAGCATATGTATGCAGGTGTGTACAAATAAATCGAATTCCACATATATTCAAATCGAACGCGAGAGCTGTCAATAGCTGCAGAAAGCTTAAAAGTGAGGACAAATTACATYTGAGTCCTAGTTCGCTCCTTTGCGAGGGTATTATATCAAAGCGTTTTTCTTCGAAAAGTACATATAAAAGCAACCGTCTTGACCATATCTTTTGGTAGATTCAAAGCACGACATAGATAAGCTCTGCCTGTAGGGAATAATTATGAGTGTGCCCCATTCGATGTTAGGCTTCAGAACTACTTGCTTCCACCTTGAGCTTTGCCGAAAAAAGTGATATCGAATTTTCTAAGAAAACATTTTCAGCATTCTAAAAMGATTTCAGCAATTTCTTAGTCACCGAAAGTTGCGCCAAATTACTGACCAGCACGGGATAGACACTTTTCAGACCATCTTATCACCTTTGATCGGATTTGATCAGCATCTCCTTATACACCCTATATGTGAAAAAATCTTTGAACCCCGAAAGTTCACAATTGCATTATTTCTSTAAAGAAAGTTATCAAGTTACCACATTAAGCCATGAACCAGTCCACCTTTTGCGTACCTTACTTGTTATTTCAAAAATAGTGTGACAGTAAAATCAATACCGCATCCGCACCCGCGCCTAACTACTAGACACTAGCGAAAAGACATACTTCCCTGCTGTCAGAGCTAAAAAAMAATGTGCATACTGCTCGTTCTAGACATTTTTTTCCCGCCACACTAGTCGTGGAAATTTACTGTTGCAGTTGTCGGCATGTGATTTTTTGTTATATTCAGCAGCGCTCTTTTGTTTTTTTTGTTTTTTTTTTTAAATTGTTTTGCACTCGCTACGCCAATGCAGCTGTCAACTGAAATATTGTGGATTTGTCTGAGAAATGTGTGCAAATGTTTTTGAGTTCCAAAATATTGGYATGCTGCTGTCATGTTGAATTCTTCACTTGCCGATTTCTGCATTTTCTTTTGTTAAATTGAAGCAAGGAGTTTGGAAAGTTCATGGAGAAATGTTTAAGCGAATTGGAGTTAGAAATTGGACAATTTATTAGGGAGAGAGACTATCAATAACCTACTTAAAATATTAGTAGTGAAAAATAAAYATATACTAGAACTAGAAGAAACTTAAAAATGAGGTCTCATTTGAGAGGTAAACWAGTAAAATTTTACGCAGATTGTGAAGGTTGAAGGTGAAAGTTGAAGAAACAGAGAGATCGCCTTCTCTAAATTGAATAAACAGGCAGGGATTTGGGGCAGTGACAAACATGAAGCAGAGCATATGAATATAAGACCTTACCCATCAGTCACATTTTCCTTTGCGGACAGAATAAATACACAAATGTTCTTGGAGTGATCAGGCAACTCGGATGCTAACTGTAAGCTTAACTACTTATACTAATATGCACACACAGAAAAATGTGTCATCAATAGAAATTTCGTATGGAATATTTACCTTTAGAAATGATAAACCATGAGAAAGTATGAATAACTGCGCGAATTTTTTTGCAGCAACCGATTGACACCAAGCTGAAAGTAAGCCGATTGTCAAAGTTATCGAAATAATTTCGGTACTTCCCTCTTGATGGTTGCACTTTTGCTGAATACCAGACTCTCAGGCCGGTGCCGTTATGGAAAAATATCGCCATTGCCGATTCGTGAGGGTTTGATGTTCCACAGTTTTTTGGTCTAGTGTTTCTCTCCTGATCGAGATTAGCCACAACGTCCAGTGGAAACTAACTTAGTAGACCATAGAAAGTTAAGTGCGTCGAGACTGCCTGAGACTTTAGACCAAATTAATGTCGAATCTAGAAGTAGAAGACCTTCAAAGCAGTAAAGGCCTTACTTTTTTTTTTTTAAATCATATGAACAAATGTCATACACACTCCATTGACTGTCCGTATGAAAAGGTGTTTGAGCACCACAAAGATCGCTAGTAACTMTCAGCGCTAATAAAACGCAATTTGGAATATTTGAAAAAAGTTTAACAACTGATTTGAAGTGTATTCAARGTAATGCTGCTTCAGAATCTGAGCTGTCGTTTCCAATTTCATTCAAGAGAAAAATATTTAAATAATTTGAGAATGTTTAAAATTTTTAATGCCTCATCTGCAATAAACTCAGAGCCCGAAAAATTTCGAATGAAATAGCTCAAATCCTCAARCAAAACCCTCGCGGAGAAGTATAAGCAAAAACCGTTAAACGCATTATTTATGCAACACGACAGCAGCCCGCCCTGCATGAAAAAGGCAACTCGGCCACACACCCACACACCCACACAAGCCAACAAGTTATTGTATTTTTTTAATAATTCCACTTTAATCCGCCAAAAATGTGTCAAAATTCGACATAATGGCAACGTGCCAACAATGTGCTAAGAACTGCATTCAAATAAGAACGCAACAACTTGTATCCACAACAGAGGGTGACGGCACGCGCAAAAAATGCAGGTACCTATGTGTGGCATGCTTGTGTTAGTGATGAAAATTGCGAACGAGCGTATGTGTTTGCAGTGTTTTAATWGTAAATTAAAACAACACGTTTGAAGCAAAGTACACAACGAAAATAAACACAAAAGAAAGAAACAACGAAAAATCGAAAAAATCAAAGCGAATTGCCAAATGAAAAGTGAATTCAGAGCGGATGATCACACCGCGGCTCAAAAGCAAATGATTGAGTGTCGCCCAAAAGCGAGCATATTGAGTAAAACACATACATGCACACGTGCACATGCTGGCGGCAACGCGAACCACTGAAATATGTGCAACAACCGCGAATATGAAATGAGCATATGACATGTGGATATTTCCCCTAACAAACATTGCACTCTTTTTTGCGCCGCCTTTTGCTGCTGTCGTGACACGAGGTGCTGATCCAGAAAAACAACGAAACGCAACGAAAAGGTAAAAAAAAAAACGATTGATGCATGCAAACAACGCATATGCGTGCTGTTATATGAAACTTTTCATTAATTTTTCTGCAGTGCAGTTGTTCTTCCATTTTTGTGTGTTTTTGTGTTGAAGTTAGGCCAAAGCTGAGCCAGGCAGGAAGCGAGAGCCGTGCGCATCGTATGTCCTGCAGCGTTTGCCAAAGTGTATGGAGAACGCGTAGGAAAAAGCGCAAGCTCACACCTTGGCGCATGCAAAGTAAATATGCATTTTGGTAGTGCAATTCAGGTCGGACAAGTGGTAGAGTGGAGGATTATTTAGCTGGCACAAGCAAACACGTGCACCGACATTTTTAGAAAGAGTCAATAGCTGATATAAGTCAGCCAATGTTGACAGCATTCGCTTTTGTGAGCTGTGTCATTTGAATGTTCTAAGCCTAAGTGCCATTGAAGCAATCATTTTCATCGTATTTCCACCGACAAGTTCGCCTCTACTATTTTGTCTCATAAATTTATGAGCTGCACTTCTGGCAAAATTGGCGTCAATATCTTCGGCATACAAACTAAATCAGATAATAACCATTTATTTGTGAGAAGAGCCGCGAAATTCAGATCTTTCTCTTCACCAAAAATGGCCATTTTCTTATTTTCATTCACATTAAACTAGAAATTTCTCCGATCGATGAAGCTCATTGAACGAAATACAAATTAGGTTAGGTTAAGTAAGATAACTGATGCCTCACCATGGCGAATAACTGATGCCTCACCTGGACTGCTGTGTACGAGTACAGTTCTCTGTGAAGCCATGCGATAAACGACAAAGCACTCTCAACATATCACAAACCTACTTTGTTGTTTTATATCCGCAATATCACCTAGATGTCTAGGGGTATGAGATCCGTCGTATCTACTCGAGGAGAAAGCATTCAAATGACCTATCTCATATCCTCATAAACAGCTGGCAGCGTGTAATGTTCAATTTACCGCATGAATCCCGATCGAATAGTTTCCAATTAGAACTCCTAAAATCAATAAAAGGTGCCCCTTGCTGAGAGCGAATGGGCAAAAAGAACCTTGCGAGCTGATCTAAGACTCAATAGTTCAAAAATAAACCACAAGAAATCAAAGAAGCTCCTAGCAGTTCTCATTTTGCAGTTATTAGCAGCCTTGCAGCTTCCTGGAATACTTGTAACTAGCACACATGCCAGTCTAATCATTAATACGGATATCCAGACATCCCTTTGCTAGTCTTGAGCGAACAATCAGAGAACGCAAGGCTAAAACCGCTGCTCTACTATCGGAGTAGATAGTCACCACCCTGAAGAGGCTGCGCTCAAAAGAAAAGCTCAGCACTTTTCTATACCGGCGAGTACCTCCATTACATGGCTCCCTTGAAAGTGTGTGAGCAGAGAAACGACAGCCAGTGCAAGGTTAGATGRKCTGGCAATMCAAGTTCTTTGRAATGAAATTAAAGTGTAGGAGGATTCTTAAGTACCCAAACTTACTCACAAATTTCAAAAGACATGTGTTTACTTTGGAAGCTATTTTTCAGCAATTCTATACTTTAAAATTAGCCTTTACCTACTTCCGAAGCCTTCGTATAGCAAATAAAAAATAATAATAACTAAACGGTCAACATGGTCAACGTGACTATCATTGGGTTTCTTCTTCACTGACACAATATCAATTCACAAATGGGCGTACAGTCCATAACAAGTCCTATCGAATCTATAATTGTTGCAAATCAATATTCTGGCTATCAAACAGCGTAAATCGAAAAAAACCGTGAGAAAACCTGAAAAACAAACTACTGACAAGAGACTCAACTCAAAATTTTCAAAAAGTGGTTTATGAAAATGACAAAAAATACGAAAATTACGCTCAGCGCTGAAATGAAATTCTGGGAAAAAATTTAACGTTTTTGCGGATTTTCCTTCGTGTTCAACGCAGCAACTTGTTTTTTGCGAAACTATGCCAACACGGTGCGGCGGCGGCGAAAGGACTTTGAGCAGAGCTACACAAAAAAGCCAAGGCTAACCACGCACTCATAAAAACGGGGCATTCACAAATAGAGCGGCGCAGCGCCTAAAAGTGCGCATCAAAAGAGGCAAAAAGCAAAGCTTTCGACAAGCTTTATTGCCTCGATTCACTTGGCTACATACGAGTACACTTCCCTGACCATTGCATACTTCTCGGCCTGTTACATGCGCGGCTAACTAACGTTACCCTCCAACTTGTGCGCTTAGGGCGCTGCCCCAAATTACAACGCTTCTAGTTAAATGAACGCGAAAATTACTAGACAGTCACCAATGCATATGCCCGCATATGTAGGCTCCACACGGGGTTCACTATTCACATGCTGCCTAGTAAATCCTTGTAACCATGTAGGGTGGCCTAATAAAAAACAAGAAAAGTTGCTCATATGTAGCACATTTGTTCGCCGTTTTTTTCSTTTTATTCGTTTTTTATCCACCAACTGCCGCAGAGCATTTGACACCTGCAGGCGTTTGCTATTCTCAATAGGTTCTTGGTGATGAGAAAATATGTAGGGCACTGCTGCGGGCATTTGATGCGCTCACAGTTATAAGAACTGTTCGGCCGGAAGTGTGAACGCTTTGGTGGAGACSTATTGGAGAAAACCAGTTGGTCGGGTTGAGTGAAAGCAAAAACTACGAAAACGAAAGAGGATTTGAGTACCGGTGATGRAGTATTGAAGTACGAGAGTTGTAGTTGTATTTAAGGGGCAATTATTCATAATTTCTTCTTTACTATAAAACTGTTGCCAGAATAAGTTCTGTAAGCAGACCGTCAAAGCATTTACTTTATTATAGATATCGATAACACAAAAACTCGTTGTCAGTCGATCAACGAAGAACAAGAAATTACTGCTAAATTTTATTTTGCCTACATTTAGGCGCATTAAAGCCTATCAGTTTCATCTCATCTCACACCTACTTTTTACCTTTTCTTCGTGCTGTGTGATTTGGACAAATTGGCTTTTTGCGTGCCATGTGAAAGTTGATCCACAGGATGTAACAAAGAATTACCATGTGTGTGTGAGTGTGCAACAGAAGCAATTTTTTGGCACTCCTTGCAAATATGTTTGGCAGTTTTATTTATTTGCTGCAACAACTGAATGGGGCTAAAGATCGAGAGGTGACGGGCACAGAAAACACAAAAACGGAGTAAAAATATTGTGGGTTTAGCAGAACGTGTTGAATCAGGCGGCAGACTGTAGCAACAATACGCCAATGATATATGAGTGGGCTTGTGTGAGTAATTGGGATACCACGACGTGTGATGTGTTTATGGTACACACATACGGTTGTGTGTCAATACTTAGAAACTCATCACACTGTGAAGGCGAATTAATGTTTTTTTTTGAATAAAAATTGTAATAATAAATAATAATATGAGAGTGTGAACATAAAATAAAAAATATTTTTTTGAACAAAATTTTTAGTTTTAATAATTTAAAATGTTTAGTACTCAATTATCTTCAACATTGTCTGTAAATCGTCTTTTAAAGACCATCAAACTTCCATCATGGCACATCAAGTACAGTCTGATTAAATTGACAACGGGATTCGTTTAAACATAAAACCGTAAATACACAAAGGTAGATATACAATATATACCACCATGTCTWTGGGGGCACTTACGTAAGTGCATACATATATGTGATATGTGATTTACGTGACTAGAATTTGCTAACAATTTGTCACAGTCGGTGCGGGAGATCGGCTATAGCCACATATACACTCATACAATAAAGCTATAAAGTCGCACAGACAAGCATCTCTGCACCCATACRAAGGCGAGCGAAGTACTTTAATACTTTCAACTAAAATAACAATTTATTCAGTTGCTTTTATATACGATAAACAATATATATTTAGAATATAGGTATACTAAAAACAATAACAAAGGCCTAACAACTTGCCACTCACCACTTACCCATCTTAGGAGCATAACACGTAGTACTTATGTTGATGATATGCATGCGCTTTATTATTGTTKTTGTAGCAGTGCATGTGAATTGGCTTAGTGTTCACTTGATTGATAGTGGGTTAAGTGGTGTATATGAAATAGAGGGAGTCTCGAAAGCAGCTACGAATAAATATTGTGTTCGTCGACACCCTGTACCTGTTGAACAAAGCTTATGTTTGTAAACTCACCACACGAATGCATGGCACAGCTGTTGATAATATTTTACGTCGAATTTTTCATTGCTAGACTTCAATGGCATTTTTTWGAGTTTGTCAATTAGCAAGCAATTTGATGAATTARAATTAATKTTTAATTACTATTCTAATATTTACTGTAAAATTTATTAAATTTTRGACAGGGTAAAGATATTAGATTGTCAAATATCTCCCTTCCGCCCTTTTGTCCTTTGAATTTCGCGGCTATATATAAAGCGCTACAGAGCTCGAACCTGACAATACTATATATCTTTGAAAGGTATAGATGTTATAGATAAAATCTTTGGATATTGCGTTCAACAGTTATAGATGTGTAAACATGGACTTCAATAATGCCGAAACTCGCGCTATTTTAAAGTTTTCCTTCGTTAAAGGCAAATCCCGTAGAGAAACATTCCGTGAGATTAATGGTGTTTTGGGCGATGGTAGGAATGGTKTCGACGGATTAGAGTGGGTGGAAACGACACCATGGATAAGCCAGACGCCGGAAGACCTGTGAGGACGCATACCGATCAAATCATGGAGAACATCGATTTAGACCGGCATGTGCCATCTCGTGACATCGCCCAGAAGATGGGAGTTACTCACCAAACCATTTTAAACCATCTGCAGATGGCTGGATACACAAAAAAGCTTTATGTTTGGGTGCCGCATGATTTGACGCTTATGAAAAGTGGCTGTTCGAGTTCTTCGCAAATAAGGAGGGGGGCTTCTACGAGGGGGGGTATTGTGAAGTTGCCGTCTAGATGAAAACAGATTGTCGAACGAAACCCGCRCATATATCCGATCACTCTAAGCATTTTTATAAAGCATTGAATAAAGAGCAAAAAAGCGGAAGGGAGTTATTTGACAACCTAATATTTGTCACAAGGGTGGTTTTTAGATCCGGTAACAGCCAAGTAGCTTGATGAATTTTCCTATGCTGGAATCTTCATTGAAGCTGAATTTACCGCCTGTTGTGCCAGCGATATCCTCTTTGCCCACCCTGGCGTTAAAGTCGCCATGCACGATTTTGAACTCATTGTAAGAGCAACTCTCACAAGTGCGTTCCAATCGCTGATAAAAGACATCTTTGGTCATATCGTCCTTCCTTTCCGTCTGGGCGTGGGCGCCAATCAGCGAAATGTTGAAAAGCTTCACTTTGATGCAGATTGTGGACCTACTCGTCTAAGTCCTTGTCCCGTCCATAGAACTTCTTTGACGGCGATGTTGTCAGCGTTTACTCTTACGAGGACGTCAACCAGMAGCAACACCTTCCCAATTACTCGGACTCGGACATTTCAGGTGCATGCCTTTAATTCGTAATCCTTAACACGTTTACTGTGGTCGTCATCAAAAGGTCTCTCATCCGAGGTTATTTTGATCTCTTCATTGGGAATGTTTTTTTACCCAAAACCCAGCCGACACTCCTGGGCAGGGGGATGTTTCACCTTCTAATCTAAGCTCGCCTTCATATGGATGTTTTTGGCTACCCAGAGGATACTTGGTCTAATCTCGGAAGTCGTGGGCTACTTGAGCCATATGTAAAGCAGAAACAATTCTTTACCCAAGTGAATGGCGCTCAGAGAACATGGAAATTTTTTTCTAAATGAAGTTTTTTAAGTGACCGAAAAATGCTYAGAATTTTCGTCTTGAGTTTCCGTCTTGAGTAAATTTCCTGAAGGGAGTTTAAAAACAAAAAAGTGYTCGATAGACTTCAGATATATATATACATACATATATAACAAGCCTGTGACTGTTAATAATTTTTTAAGACATTACAGCTTTATAGCACAAGGTGATTTTCCATCGGTAGTCCGCACCTTCTATTAGRAACTCAGCAACATGAAGAATTTGGAAACACTTTCAAAGCCAAAGATTCTGTGTACTTTTCCCATCAAAAGGTTCAGTAATATTAGCATTTTAAATGGTGTTCGCCAACACTGCATCAGTACAGAAACAAATTTCCGATGCCACTCAACTTCACGCTTACAAATTAGTRCAGCTTCGTTGTTTACCCACACTTCCATTCAACGTCCATAATTTCGCGGCATCGCTAAGCACACCTTGCTAAGAGCATTTACATCATTTGAGGGCGGGTTGTGGTTTGTTTGCTAATTTGCGACAACAAAGCGAGTAAACTTTGATGTACACGCCCACAAAGTGATGAGCAATTAAATTGTTTCACTGGGAGGACATGCATCAAGAGAGATCGAAGATAAGCTTTCAAAAATTTCAATTATATKGGGGTTCTGAAAAACGTAAACTTTACAGGCATTAAGCTTTCGATTGTTAACACAAGAGTGCAATTCTATATTTATTGTGGTCCTAAAAAAGCAATAAAAAAGCATTAAACTTCCTGCAAAAGCTATGAAACGAGATATTGTTTCAAGTACTGGGAAGCGGGATTTAAATTTTTCTAGCTGACAATAAGAAACAACCAGAAAAYTGTAAAGTGGAGGACTTTCYCTTACCTTACGTTTCTAYTACAATTAAGAGCTCATACTTAGAGCAACTTTATTACAGCTGTCAAAACGCCTTTATTTCAGAAGTACAGCGAAAAAATATTCTTTTTTTACCCACCTAATCCATAAATTCATCCGTGAATGGCGCCAACTTTTGAAAAATTACTTTAAACAACGATTAGCTTACACATACATATATGTGTTTTATAACAGCAGCMTCTTCAAGGGCGCCCAAACTCCTCCAAACAATAATAAAGCGGCTTATGTGGGTATTTTCGACACCCTTTTGGGTGTTCAGCCATTGTATTGTCATATGATACATTCCTACATATACATAGCATATGTATGTATGTATTTCTTTACAAAGTATTTATATGGGCATGTAAATAACAGCAACAAGTCTGCGTCGAAAACTTTGAACTTGAGAAAGCAATTTAAAAGAAGGAAACCATTAAAAGCTAAATAACGGAAAGCATGTCGTAATGACAACAAGAAGGAAATCGTTATAAAACCTAATTTTTGGTGGGGGGAAAAGCGATATTGGGTGTAATTTAATATTCATACCATGAGGKGGTATATGAAGTTTGCCACGTAGTATTTAACACGCAGAAGAAAATTTCGAAGACYCTATAAARTATATATGTACRAATATTAATAATATCAGTATGGAGAGCTATGTTGAATTGACACTGTACAACTGTCCGTATATATGCGAACTAGTCTCTCAGTGTTTGCAATTTTGAGCAAAATTTTCTTCTCTAACTACTCACACGTCGTTTTCTGCTCAATAAGCTGCTCATTTGTCAAAACCTTCCAATCGAACTTGTAAACTGTCCGATTGAAATCATTATAAGTATCTTGAGGTGTGAGGAAAGCCAACAATTCTCTATATGCGTCTAGGCTGATGCTCTGCACAGCCATTTCTCATGCACTGGTTCTACACAGCTATTTTTAGACCAATTCTGCTCAACGGTGGAGTTGCATGATTGACAGACGTACGGAAATCGACCTACCGGAAGACAATAGAAAGGGTTCAGACGYTCGCTGCACTGTGCACAACGGGAGCTTTAAGAATAACTCCGACTGCGGCTCTTTAACTGGCACTAAACCAGCCACCTATAGATCTCTTCACTAAAAACTACTAGTGACTGCAGGAGAATATACAAATAGAGCCTTCAGGCATAGCTCAATTGATAATGGCGATTGGGCAAGCACTGACTTCATGACCCCACTCTTCAACTAGAAGACAGCAGGAAATGTTTATAGCAGGGCACTGTGGGAAACAGTAAAGCATCTCTATTGTCCCGCAGTGGCAAGACTACGCATGTGGGCTCTCCACGGCATGATACACTAGAGGAGAAATCGATAACGAGGCCGCAGAGTCTATTAAAAACTGCGTCAAGCACAGGCATCTTAAGACATAACTACTTCTCTTGGACCTAGGAAGTGCACTCCATCCCGTATCGCAAAAWACCAAAACTGGTCTATGCGTGGATTATTGCCTACAAGTTTAATCCAATTTAACCTAACCTACCATCTGAAGTTASTTATTAAAGAGTTCGAGTTAAGTGTTCCGCACTTGTCATACCCTTTTGATTGAATACAATTTCTTTATTTAACTCCGWTAATTCACAAAAAATGCGTTCATTTATTTCATTTCATAAATGTATAAACCAATTTATTATACTCTCGCAACAAAGTTGCTAAGGAGAGTATTATAGTTTTGTTCACATAACGGTTGTTTGGAAGTYGTAAAACTAAAAGAGTCAGATACAGGGTTATATATGTATACCAAAGTGATCAGGGTGACGAGTGGAGTTGAAATCCGGATGTCCGTCTATCCGTCCGTGCAAGCTGTAACATGAGTAAAAATTGAGATATCTTGATGAAACTTATCATGCGAGAGTATAAAATGTTCGGTGACACCCGAACTTTGCCCTTCCTTACTTGTTTTACTAAGAATATTAAGCTTCGTAACCTATAAATCTGAAAATATATTCCATAATTTTTTGAATTTTGTAGGTAAATTTGAAGCGTAAATGAATTTKCAAAGTTTCTACTTTGGCACTTTTATAGAAAATTTAAGGCTTTTACTATTGGCCATATTTAGCGAAAAACCGTTGGTGCCGGAATTATTTACTAATGGTATTTAATTAAGAGCGTGGCGTTGTATCAGCACAATTTTTATTGACATACATAAACATTTATATTAAGTTAAATATTTTTTCAAACAGACTTAAATAGGTTTGCAAGAGTTGGGAAATTTTGCGGCAATAAAATATTAATGCCAAATCATAAAGTTAAATCGCTGTGATGCCGCGCTGCCATTTGCAGCATTAGCAAAAGATTTTAATAGYGCCACAATATCTGTGAATGGAATAAATAGCAACAACAGCAACAAAAGCATATTCTACAGTTATTTGAAAATCAGAAGTTTGAAAATAATCAATAGCATTTCATAGGTTACAATTTAAATTGAATGAAAACGCTGAAAATTGTAATTGAAACAACAACAACAAAAAGTTGCGTATATGACAGCAAAAAATTGAAACACCGGCCTCTTTAAATACCAATGCGATTTGCATTTGCAATACAACAACCAAYATCAACTACCACAAACAAATTCACGTGTTCTTCAATAATTCAGTCAGTGACGAATGAGCATCAGATATGTGGTACAAAATKGTTTAACTCAATTTTCGTGGATACGGAAAGGTGTCAATTTTCATTTCATTTCTTGGCTAAARTTAGATCTTTTAATTTCGACTTACTTATCCAGAATGAATTCTAATCCAGCGCTCTTTGATTTCGTGCTTTAAAATTTCACCAAAAACTTCAAAGTCTTTTTTTGTAGTTACCTCAGGAAGGACTATTATATAATATACCAGAACGACTGTACGTTGTAACATTTCATGAGACAGAACACTAGTGCCTTTCAGCTCCAAGACATTTAGGAGCTTAGTAGGTCGTGCGCTGAAATCTTTAACTCTTTTGTCTCTAATGATATAAAAAATATTCGAAATAATAAGTTTGCAACCACGGTAAGTAGGGATGATGTAGACGTATAGCATATAGACGCTTTCGCAGGCTAGTCTAAGTTAGTAAAGTGTTTTTATTATCTCTCCTCGTTGGAGGAGTAAAYACGTAACTTTTAGCAAATAATTCACCATTATTAAAAAATGTTAATTCACTTCACTACTAGCCATTTTGATTTTGAGCATCCAAATATCTTTCTGACAACAAACTATCAACGCAGTCAGTTGCCATTTCCCTACAGGCTTTTTGCAATCTACTGTCTATATTTGATATGAATTTACATACGCAAATGACTGTTTGCTTTGGACATCACGTTTATTTGCCTGACGAAGCTATAAATGCATTAAGTATTTATCTGTATTGGAAAATATTTCAAATATGCGCGAAATTTATTTTTCATCGCATTGCTATATTTGTATAGACCTCATATTTGTAACTACACACTCGTACACAATCGTGATTGATTGAAAAAATAGTAGAATTGCAAATATTCTAATGAAAACGAGACAAAAAATAGTAATTTCAGATCATTTTTCATTTGTTTTTATCAGTTCTGAACTKCATAAGATTTAAAGATTCATATATAGCAGAAAAAATTTACCGTATTGTGTACGCTGCATATACACAGTCTAATTTGAACTCAACAAACCGGCAGTGCACCAGCAGTCACCGGCAGCTCAGGTTCAAGCAATTGGTTAAATCATCATGAAGCGAGTGAGCTGTACATGATTGAAAATGGAACCATAATCCGAAACACATGTTTGAAAAATTAATGGTTTGACATTTCRTGGTAATTTGCTAATATTTCGAATTTTCAACAGCATAAAGCAAAGCAAATTTTCATGCAATAACTAAAGACGCTCATAATAACCTGGATTGCATGATATTTGTACGCAACTGATAGTGTTCTATACCAATAGAAATGCAGTATATTTGAGTAAGTATAACTAAAGTCTCTTGCTAAGAAAACTACGTGCTAATACTTTAGAATATTTTGAGTTAAATTTCGATTTCAAATAAATTTTTCAACATACATACATCTCCATAGGTAGCGCTGAGGCTTTATCGTTCGTAAAACCAGTTAAATTATACAGTCGAACTTCCACATAATGAAGTGCTCTTTATAATGAATTAATTTCGAAGAAGAATTGGCAAATACTGATGATGCCTTATCCGCATTCGGACAAGTTTCTTAGTGTCTTCATTCCTTAACTTAATCAGAACATTTGTGGAGATGACATACAGATTTCTAAATGATTTGGAAGGTTTTGTTGAAAATTAAAAAAAAACTTACTGATTATTAAAAAAAAGTTACAAAATAGTCATAGTTTCTATATAATGAAGTTTCTGTATAGTGAAGGGATTTTCAGCTCCCGAGTGAATTTATTAAAGGTAAGTTCGTTTGTATATTTTCAAACCTGGATTTCGTACACAGAAACCTGTTTATTGGTATTATTATATGACTATTTTATTTTCACCTGACACCTGGCATTATTAGACAAAATGTTCAAGACATGACACCTACATACTTTTAACGCTATAGCTTGCTTGCAAAAGAAGGCAGAAAGAAGGGCGCTAGTTGTTACTTATTGAAAAATATCGTATTTATGTTATGACTTTGTAGATTTTGAAAAGATGTCATCCAAAACTCTTGTTTAAAATATATATATATTTTTTTTTTGCTATTTTCATTATATAACTACACTGARTTCACTTCGACTTCGGACCGAACCATGTTATTTACTGCATCACAAACACAGCGCCAACTATCTATGGTTTTACACCAAATAATTAATATTTATAAAATAACCATAATCACTAGTATACACTAAACACTTTTAATTTAGTATTTAGGTCACTATATATCTTTATAATATCCGCTTTACTTTCATATTTTCAAATAAATCGGCTTAAAATACGATATTAAAATTTTTGCCAGAATTCATGAAAAATTCAGTAAAAATTTGGAGTTTTTGTATTAACTTGGGCAAAAAGCTTTTAAGCGATGCATTCGTGTACCACAAATACATATATACATGTGCTATTTACGCCTTTTCACTAGGCAAAAGCATACTGCTTTTAACTTTTAACTTTCATATAAATATGCCATAAATTCAAAATATGCTTTGCGTACTTTGGGTTCACATGGTCGTGAGTTATATTGCACTATATACGTATATATATATAGATACATATATAAATGTCTATATTCATACATACATACATATGCCACAAGCTAATGTGGCTATATTGATCTCTTGCTTTGCTGCATTCACTGCAAATACATGCAACCATGCAACAGGAAGTATTTCTGATACTTTGAACAGAATTTGTAGCAATTTTCCAATATCTGTGACGGTTAGAAAGCACCAAAATATTAGAAATATTAGTGAAAATAGAATCGATTTGAAAACCCACAATTTKAACTTATAGTTGACAACAATCTACCACTGCTTTTAATAGGATACTACTAAGCGGTGTACCCTCAGTCCAAAAGTTTTACTTTTCAGCTCCAATATGCTTGTGTGATTAAATATTTTACATTTTAGATAACTGTATTTTACACAAATATTTTATATAATTAGTGATCTGCAATGATAGGACAAAGCTCTGTATACAACTATCAACTTAGTGTACCACTGAATTGTCTTCAAAACATAATTTATTTTCAACATAATCTCTATTATTTAAGATTCCWTACAAGTCATCTAAGGTAAGATTTTGAAACTGCAGTGGACTAAATTTCACTTTTGAACCTTCGATTCTGGAATCCACATCAAGATATACAAATAGGATCAGAAGCCGCCAAAAACATCTTGGAGTAARTRGACAGTATGCATAACGGGCAATATGGGAGAGTCAGTTTTCCARATAYATATTCCTGAGCGAAAAAAAGCAAWGGCTAGTATATGAACTCATCTGTTGTACAGACCAGCCTGTATACGTATAACTATAAAGGGCAATATCGCCTCTTTTATTTTACTAATTTACGGTTGAGAAGAGCAAAAAAGGATTATTTCAATACAAATATTATATCCGTATGTGTAGATTTGTGCAGTATCGGAAACGCATTGGCATGAATAAAGTAAACACAAAATCGAACAATAAAACAACAACTACAACCAATGCCATACTCATGTATGTACAACAGGAGATGAACAAAMACTACCAGAAAGTAAATCCGGCGCACGATTGAGCAGCGAAGCGACGAAACAGAGCGTAACAAGCTAATGCCGAAACGCGTAGCAAGAAAATGCAAGGATTTACGCAAAGATATGTTTCACTCACACCAGCAAACGCACACCCATCATACTCACACAAACATGCTACATCGAACAAMAACGATTGCAATTGATGGGAGAAAATGTCATAGAGGGTAATAGCGGAGAAAAAGAAATGGAATTCGGTGAGTTGGCGGAAAAAAGGATAAAAGCCAATGAATGTGTGCGCCGTGATGCATTGATGCAAGAAGTGTTTTCAATAAGCCAAGCGACAGCATGCGCAACCAACTCCGAGCCATTGTTGGTTGCTGTGCGCGGCGGGTAAAAACCGTTGCGTCTCGTGTCTGCATGGAAAAAGAAACTTATGTGCTTAGGAGTGTGTGTGTGTGTGTTGGCGCGCTTATTGGCAGCAGGAAGCGTTGTGGTAAACAATATTTTGCAGTTCATTGAACGAAATAAGCGTGTAGCTGATAAGGTAAAATAATTGTTTTTGTTGTAAATGCAATGCATGGTTTTCTTAATATTTTGCACAGGCACACATATATATATGGATGTATACATATGCGGGGTACAAGCTTTTGAGGAATAATATGTGCTCGCAAATTTGTGTGTGTTAAGTTGTTTGTGAGAACCTGCAAGAAATCAATTTTGTAAAAAGATTGTAATTGTGGTTGCTTTTTATGTACTCAGAAAGTAGGCCTACAAATATGTCGATCAAAGATAAAGTTGAATTTCATTTTAAAAACAATTTTACACGCTTTGATAAACTTATGACACGCCAGAGACAATATGACACTTATAGCGGCGCTGATCACAGCGGCCAAAAGGAAGACCATAAAGAAAAAATGCATATAATTTTAGGTTAAAATACTTAACTTAAAGCAAGTTGAATAATGTTGAGAATTTTTTCCACACCGTCRATGTAGTCAGGAGACGCCATACTGCCAACTGGATGTCAGTTGCCAGCCGCCAGCAGTTAGCGGCATTTGCCAGAAAACCAACCAACCAACTAACCACTAAATTACGTGCTTACGTACATGTGTGAGTGTGAGAAATTGATGSCCGTAAGCAAAAAGTAACTGCGCTTCGTACTTTGATCTCAGCAAGTTTTTGTGTGTGGCACCATTTTTTGTTATATTTCTTTTGGTCAGCTCAGCTAACCGCAATCCTCAATGGAGTTATCTATAATTTTTTATATATCTGAGCTCCACAAAGCTCCAATAAAATCTTTATACAACAGCTGATGTAGGTTGATTGGTCAACTTTGAAGTATACATTCTAAATACAATTCGAAAATGCCAAATTCACAATCTTTTTGAAAAACTTGTTGTTTGCTATTCGAAAATATACATGTCATTTGCTAAGCAATTTATGATATAATACAAATAAAAGTCGAAAATCGCTGGTAGCAATAGTTTGTAGTTGTGCTCACTGGGTTACCACAGCTGGAAGTCGCGGTTATGAGTTGAACTCATAGTGGAAATTAAATGCTCAAATACAGACACATATAACATATATATAAACAAATACACACACCACATGCTTTTTCCGCAAAAAAATTAGTAAATTCGTTGCCTTTAGGCGCATTATAAATGTTTGCAAATATATACCAAACACATATTCACACAAAACTTTTTTCTCAGCATGCAGCATATTGCCAAAACTATATTATTTTACATATGCCAGTGTTTGATACGGATATCAGTGATACGGATATACTCAGCAGTAAACTCATACATACATACAAATGAACGAGGTACATCTGCATGTTTATATTGGCAAAACTGCACGAACTTTTTGCTCACTTGCCGCTACCRACTTATTCCCATGTGCTCTTCTCGCGATATTTCAATATTTGCACCCTCTTTCTTGCCAGCTAGGCGAACAGCAAAATTATCTTCCAAAAATACTTTTGTCACATTGATAAATGATTGCCCTGCACATTGGCAGCAGCGTTAATGCTTACAAAAGAAGGAGCTCTCTTTTTCGAAGAGTGAAATGTGGTGAGGTCAGTGTGAATGCTATAATATTAAAGATAAAGGTTTTTTAGTTGGCTCTTAAAAATATCTTGAATGCAAAAAATTATGTAACTTTAGAAGGTTTAAGAAGGTAAAATGAGCACATGTAAGCAGTTAATAGCTTCCRCAAGGGATGTGTAAGGTGGGTTAGGTACACCAAGCCAATGTTAGAGTTATAATTGATGACTTAAAAGAATTGCAACAACATTAGAGCGAAAGAATAGGTGGAATTGGATTGGAATGTGACTTATGTATTTGCATATCCATTAAATTTTTGAGGTTTTTTGGAAGAATTATTCCATTACTTCTGCCTTGTCCTCGCCTAAAGAATGAAGTGCGAAACGCACGATTTATTTGATAAAAGCTGTCTGAAAATGTAAATTTTCCGAAAGATCTATCTAAAACTTTAGGTTTTGTTCGAGTGCAGAACTCGATACTTCCACATTAATCTAGTCTATATAAACACTATACAACAAACATCACCCGATTCATTGCGTGGTTACCGTCACACMATTCATTAGGCAGCTCATTAGATAATTATAATTTTGAATGAGTTCAGAAACAGTTTTAAAGAATCTTGAACAAACTATCAGTCATCTTTATAAGCCAAAGATGTTATTTCATTCTAATATCAGTTTTTAAATTCCATTACCATACCGTYATCTTTCGTCTAATTCCAGCTCAGRACTATKTAAACTTTTGGATTAGCACGCCAATCAAACTTAAGTTTTTAAACCAATTTTTTGTTGAGCTAAAGCCAATTTAAACACTATTTTTCTCACCCACATATTGCACAGCAAAAGTTTAAGAATAATAGCTTGTCAGTTCTAATTTATTGAAAACAAGACCAGAAGATTTATAGAAAACAACAATACCCACCACGAGCACAACACAGTCCCWAGACATGTTAACCTTAAATTCAGGTGCTAACGTTTGATGAGAAAAGCTCAGTGAATAAACCGAAAGGGAAATGTCATCGTGCGAATGTGCGAGGATATGTCAAAGTGCAGAGAAAAACAATGGTGTGTAATGTTTAAAATTCATTTTAAGTGACACTTCATTGTTATAATTCCCTTGACGAGGGTATTTATGTTCTAAGTCCAACACTAAGACATTAYAACCGCGCAACGCGCAACATGCAACATTACCCACCGGGAAATTAATTAGTTGCACACTAGCTGCAAAACGGAGAGAATCAAAACTAAGTTCATTGAACTTGTAAAATAATGTCCATCATCAAATTCAAATTATTTTCAAACCATATTTATGATATAATTCGAGAAATGGTTTTCAAAAAAATTTAATTTTAATGCTTTTACTAAAGCTATATGACTTTCGCTACGTCTTCAGATATGAAAAAATTACAAGGCCCAAAAAATTTTCCGTCTACCGGTTTTCTAATTCTACAATATCTCTATAGTAAGACAGACCATTTGACAACCTAAAAAGTATTTGGGTAACTATTTCAAATTACAACTCATTGCCTTCAGATTTTCACTGTTGGGTATCTACAATATTTATAACAAAATAGAATGGCTTCTTATTCTACAACTTATTTACAAATATACTGTAGACATGCGTGCGTGTGTATATGTCAACGCCCTCGAAATGCGTGAACGTGATCCGTCTGCCTGCCTTGACTTCGCAGACGCAGGGTGTATAAGTATACTATTTGTATGGAAATACAACTAAGTAGCAGAATAAGCCGGCAATTTATTAGCCGCTCTCYCCCACTTCTCTCCCTCTCGCTCTATCTTTTACGGCTGTTTTCTGAGATATATATGTATGATTGTAGTTCACACATTTCAATGTTTCACAATTTATTATGACACCTCTGTCGTGCTGCATCATAATATGTCAACTAAGTCGTATACAACAAGACAACTGAACCTTTTACTTAAGCCGCGACCTCTCACACACTCTGCTTCCACTGTCAACTAATGTGTCAAACTCAGCTGCATTAAAATAGGTGTGAAAGTGCAAAGCTTGTAAAAGGCCGCTCTATCAAATTCAAAAAAAAAAAAGAAGTTTTCTCTTTAGAGACTTGAAAATACTTCCAATAGATAATGTAGTAAGTTAAAGTGGTGGCAAACTCCAACATGATGGAAGCCATAGCAAAGTGTTGTGAATTTAAGCATTTAAGTAAGAAAGTTGTCATGCGAGTATATTTGCATATTCAAAGTTTTGATAAAGATTTGTTGCATGAAAGTCTATTAATTTCAGAAAAGTCTCTCTTTATGGGAAAATACAAACTGCGAGTGATACAGTGTGTTTCAGTCAAGCAAAGTTGTAATACCTTTGAATTTTTTTCTTGTAGAAAATTTAGTTTTGCTTTGTCATGTTATATTTAGTTATGTACCTTCCCATTGGAAGGCTTTCCAACTTTTTCAGGCACTGATAAATTTTGTGAGGTGCGATTTCAGAGAAGAAATGTACTCAGACGTTCMCCTGCACCCTCCGCGCGCATCAAAATCTTGTCGAATTTTACTATTAATTTTAATTAAAAAGTGTGGGAAGAAGATTCAGATACAATTATAAAAGGAGTTATTTGTTCCACGTCACCACTGTATCGTAGCAAAGCAAATACACAAATGCATCGATAATTTTAAAAAAGTGTACACATATTTTTCACACTGTGCGCACCCAACTTTCCACTCAGGTTTTCTTAACTGTCAACAACAATGTAGCAGCAGCGGCAACAGCAGCAGATCTCATAAGCGAACAACTTTACGAGCTAGTGTTGGCCTCAAGTGATACATACACACACTATGATACTTATATCTGCATGTGTGTATGTGCGCTGTGTGGAAACTGTCAAATAAGTTTGTATACCAGTCTTACACACATATTGTATGTATGTATATGTGCGCGTGCACCTACTTCATTCATTTTRCTCACTACAAGATGACAGCCATAATCCCAACTGGTCAACGTGATAAGTCCATTGGAAAAAAGGCTTAGCCGAGAACGAAGGAGCTGAAGCTGAAAATGCAGCATCGGCTTGAGGCAACAAATCTTACAAGCTTCCAGCGCACACGAAACAGTTTACATGGTGACTGGATGTACTCATGTATAGATATACTCAATATGCATGTGTGGGTGCTGTCTCTTATACACATCTAGATGTGTATAAGAGACAGGTGACTGGATGTACTCATGTATAGATATACTCAATATGCATGTGTGGGTGTTTGTTTATTGCAGAGAATCCCTTGGACGGTACTGACAAAGTAGAGAGCTACGCTCTATATTATTATTTTTTTTTAAACTTATTTATAGCTCTTATGCACTTTTAATACCCACAAACGTTTTAGGTATAAACGTAAACTTCTGTTTGTGTCCTCATTCGATGAGGAACACTGACATTAACATAAATACTTGCATCTACCCTCAGTAAATGCGCAAACCTTAAGCTTCTTGCGTAAATTAAATGACTTCGGCAATGAACTTATGTAATTAAAATGAAATTATACAAATAAAGGTATGTSTTTTTATGTATGTATGTATGTGTGTGAGATTTAWGAGCTTATATTATGGAGGTGCGTGCTACCATTTCGAAKGACAGTGCTTCAATTCATGCTCCGACGTACATGAAAAGTGTGGCGTCCAGAAATTCGACGTAGTCACCTAAACATTTTCCTAAGTCAGCGTTTAGAATATGAATCATTTGTGAATTCCTTCTTAGAAAACCTAATATAAAGTCAACCAGAAAGTCTCTGTTAGTTTTGATGATGCTTCAGCCAGTTAACATATCAAAATCTACCACATATTTTTATCTCTCTTCCGCAGCAATAATTGTTCCTGCGAATTCGTTCAAACTTTCTGCGCTTACCGATAATGAATGTGGCATTCGCGTTAGCTTATATGGAAGAGTTTTTCAATATCGCCTTGAAGTACCTGAACTGAAAGTCCATTTTCGTCGTTGATGTAATGAAAATATATCGTTCAGCTATTTTAATATTAGTATTCGGCCAAGTAATATCTCTTCCAACTGTGGTAGATGTCATAAGGACCAATATATACATTGTATATTGGTCCTTGCATGAGTTCTTCAAAAAGTCGGGCAGTAATCTCATTGCGCTGAATCAGCGTATATTGAGCGTAGATCGTTATAGTACTGCTATCACTTCCAAATAAATCAAATTTCAATTGACATTACCCCAACATGTCCACTGCGATTTCAAAGCACCCYAGGCTTTTCTGTCCCTAGATTAAAAGCAAGGCTGGAATGCGCCCATAAAAATTTTATTTTTAGTTTATAACTAAACTTATTTCCAATATTAACTTATTTGAAAAAATCAGTTATAAATATGAAACACTTGAGTATTTTTATAGGATATTGAAACTATAAGTAACAATTTCTATAAATAATCAGTTTTTTTGCCATAAAAATGCTCCGCTTACAATAACATTGCTTACATGTTTACATTGTTTTTTATTTGTATATTTTCATACACATTTATATGCATGACATTCGTCATTCCAGGCTACACCACTTTACCATTGTGCGGTCATACGTGGCGTATACGCGACATTAAATGCCAATTGCTAATATTGTAAATAATATAGTTGTTAAACAGTTATATATTGTTATTTACATATATAGAAATATATAATACATTATGTATGCAATAATACCAAACCAATTTAAAATGTCAATCCGCTTGCGGCCAATACTCAAATTTGTTGTTCTCGCTTTTTATATATTTTAATGAAAATACAATTCGATTTCAATCAGATTTTCGCATTTAACATAACCACAAGCTGTTTTCGCGTCACAAAATTCATTCTTTACATATATGTAAATAAAACAAATTATATTTGTAACAGCAAGCGCCATTCGGAGGCGGACTTTTCATTTTCAGACGCCGTTACGGAATGAAAGATAAAACGAAAATTCGATAATGATTGATTCTATTTCACTTTTAAATATGCTCAATTTATGTTTTCTACAAAACACTTCAATTATACTTACCCGTAGAAAAGTTTTTTATATGTGGTTTATAACGTGTAGAAAATAAAAAATGCGAAATTTGTATACATAGGCATGACTTTTAATTCAATAAAACTGAATATTTTATAATTTCGAACCAAATTAAAAATAGTTTTCTACACAAACCTCGACTTCGTTCCAGTGCTATGTGTAATATTATGGGTATCAATTTCGCATTCAAATGCGTTCATAATTATTTTTCCGTAAACGCCAGCGGTTGCCTAATGGCCTCAATGTTCATTTTCAGACAATGAATTAAATTTCCCGTCAACTTTTGTAGACATATATGTAAGTATGTATTTTAGTGTTGTTATGTACTTTGCAAGGGCTGCGCTGGCTCGCTACTATTTTTTCCTGTTATTTTTCATGTTTTCTGTAAATCGCAATCGATTTTTATTGATAAGCAAACGCACATCCGCGGTTTATATTGTATTACATTCTTTTAAGTAGCTGCTCAATATTATTCACTTTATTGTTTTCTATACTTTCCATTTTCACTCTGCATAATACATGGCTGGTGCATGTTTGCTGTTCATTTACATGAAAATTAAAAACCTGATGGGTGTCGCACTTAAATATTTTAATCCCGAATCCATGCTGACATTTTACACTTTTGTTTGAGTTTTGTTGGGGATATGAAAGATAAAAATCAAACTGAATCTGAATTGAGAATTCTGCCACTCAGATTCTTCTTTTCAGCTATGAGTGACTCTCCCTTTCCCCCCTGTTCTGCGACTTTTACTAAGCATTACATATTCTCCCCAAAGATCATAAAAAGAATATTAGATTCTCTGTTATGAAGTTAGTTAACCTCTAAAAGGGTGTATTTTTAGAGCAATRGAACTAATTTACAACCTAATTCTGTTGAGCTATTGAAGTTTGCCAATATTTTTACTTTAGTAATCTGCAAATCCCATGACCACATAGTCGATAAAATGATCGATCATCTTATGAGGACCATTCTGTTGCCCCGAATTTACTCAATTTTTTTCCACCACAGCAAATTGTTGTGCCTATTTTTTGACAAGATTTGATTGAAGCTCATGAAATGTCCATTGGTAGTACAAATGTGTGACTATCCACCAGTCTCCCCACTCACTACACCTTGAACTTAGTATTCTTTTTACATTCTCCATCCATCAATAGTTGCAAATTGCAGAGTGCAAATTATGACTGCATCATCAAAAATGCTTAATTTAACCAAACAATAACACRTCACTTATTTAGTGAGTTGTCGCATATTGTTGCCAATGCACGGCTTTATGATCAACGGAAGAGTCTAACCCACCGCGTGCCTGATTGACTGTCTAACTAACTGCCTGGGCCGCATGCCAACTTGTTTAYTCAACAACCGCCACCGTGATATTACGCGCTAGAAAGCGCTGCATGACCACGTGATGAACTCGAAATGAAAATAAAATAGACGCAAAATTCACACAACGCAACATAAATGAGGTTGAGGTTACGTTGTTGACGGTGGGAGTGCGAGTGAACGTAAATTGCAAAAATGGCCGGGAAGAAATTTGTTATTTATGCACATTATTTATTTCAAAAGTAGGATCAAAAGTACTTCCTAGCAAAAGAACTCATAAGGAAGTAAGTGTAAAGGAAGGAAGAGGCATCCTTAGCTCATATCATTCAGAATTTCTAGAGTAAATATTTTTGGATATGTTTTTGACTCTAACGTGCATTCTTCTCGAAGGGAACTTGTAAAGAAACGATAAAAYTCGTTGTTAAACTGCCGCCAAGAGAGTTCACGTGAGATTTCTCTTAATGCGCTTAAAATGGTAATATTTTCAGTTTCTTTATTTGCTAAAACTTTTATAACTAAAGGACTATCCAAGAGACTTAGCCAGTTTACAATGATAAACCTATGAATGTTCACCTTCAGTCTTCTATAGAGGATAGTTGGAAAAATTTCTTCTGACATTGGCAGCTTCAAATGTAAATGTAAAGCATCGTGAAACAATCTGGTCTAAAACAAATTCGGAGTTTGATGTTATATATTTAGCCTACTAGGCCTATCACTCAAATTTCCAAAATACAAGTACCTACTAAATAAGCCTGCTAATGTCAGCCAAAGAGCAGGCGCCTCCTCGGTTTTGGGGAGGGATAGGTGGTRGTCTCAACGGCCAAACCAACATTGTTGACGGTGATGAAATGCAATTGTGCGCACAGATAAGCAGAGCTGCTGTTATTAGAGTCTAAAAACAACTATGTATAACGGTTGTAAAACAGTTGGGGTCTGCCAGCTAGCAATGGCAACAACTAAAACCTCACAACTACTAGAAGCGWCGAAAGTTCTGCTCAGTTTATTAGTTTTGCCGTCAGTTGCATTCACCAAAAATGTGTAAATGTGTATACATGCATACATATACAAAGTTAAAATGAATGTGTGTTGAGTGAATGTGCTGCTAAAATGTACAAGCTCATAAGCGGATATGTGCAAGCTTAGCAACACTAGCGCAAATACAATTACTACGTCAAATGACGGCGATGGACAGCATATACACAAAGCTGCCGTTAGCTGGAAAATATCGTCTTTTTTGTCGAATGTGGCGATGGACGTGTTAAACACTTGCATGMCTGCAAAGGGTATATGCTTGCATAATGGAATAAATGTATCGGTAGTGGGTACAAATCGCATGCCATACGCATATATCCACGTCTATRTTGGCACTTGCGGTTGCGGCAGCCTAATTAAATGCGCGTTATTTATTCGCCGTTACTGTAATATTAACACGAGCTACAAGTTAATATTTTTTTGAGAAAAATAACGAAATGTTCTACTTTTCGCACTAATTATTACCTAATTGCAATTTCATTAACTAAAACTGAGAGTTTAAACGCCATATTGAGAACATGACTACTATGAAATTGGTTTTTCATGAGGAGTCGCTTGTGGGTAGGCAATAAGTTGCTAGTTTATCGCACATACTTCTCAGCTTAGCATCTTCATTATCATCTGTAATCTTAACCAATCGCTCAGACATTATATGTTCAATGTTTAAAAAATATCAGAAATTTTACACTACCAAAGGAGATATGACTTCGAGGGAAATTAAAACATAGTAGGTAATGAGCGAGCAATATCTCGCACGACAAATCTCATAAAGGCCAACCGAATCAACTTAATTGTTCATTATATGTATGGACCTAAGAAATCACTTGCCTGATTTTGCTTTAAACTCTTTTATTTGTTCAATTGGCGAAGGCTTCTAACAAGRCTACGCACTACTATAATTACTTTTGAGCTTCCTTTAATTAGCAATTTATGTTCACTCGTAGCACGAGATTAAATGAAATTGCTTTTATATCCACAATGACTTTATAATTTTTTACCGCAATTGCAAACGATTCAACATATGACATACCATTTTCAAAGGGGCTTTTACAAATACAATCAAAACAGAACACTCAGTGGACTTGAGTAAAATCCCTGCACGAAAAGCCTGAGCATCTAAAATGAGTACAACAGTTTGCATATTATTCGCCTAAATGCGGATTGTCGAACTTAACTGCTTGACAAAGTTWTTGAAATTAAGTTGGACAAGTAAAAATCTGAAGTGAAAATCGATATAAAATACTAGCAACTAAGAAAATTTTATTTTAGTCGTTTTGTCATTGTCCAGAAACCAAATAACTTTGTATTCATTGAAAATGTTCTACAGGGTTGCGTTCGACTGTATGGACCATACAATTAACTGATTTATTGAACTGTAAAAATAAACAGTTGCAACATATYCACACATAACATGTATGGCGTACACATACACCTACAAATATTTATATATACAAATATATTCTTRCTGACTGGCTAAAGTGAGTTGAAGGTTGACATCGATGTTATTTTATATTTTTAAGATAAAATGGTTGAGTATCTGAAGATTGAAGGCAATTGAAATTATTTCTCAATTTGGCGCAAATTTATTTGAAAACGTAGTATAAATATAAAAGCAATAATATATACCACCAGATTAARCCAAGGTAAATTTGTAAAAAGAAATCATGATCGACTGAAACTCATCACACTACCACAAACATGAAGCCTACGAATTAAAAAAATAGATATTTTAACTCGATTGAAAATTAGGGCTTTTCGGCATTAGAACAATATAATGAGAATTAATAAATATTTTAAACTAAATGCTTGGGAYATAAGAAAGTAAGTTTCCACCAAATTTCGCGCAAGAAACATTTCTTTTGTAGAAGATATAAACAAAAAACCCAAAATTTTGGTTATGTGRTAAAAGTCTATACACAACAAGTGAGGGACGGTTGTGTTCGAATGCCAATACCACATGCAGTTAAAAGGTCACTGACTAATAAAATGCTCTTAGGATTTCATCAAGGTTTCTCAAATACAATCAACAATCATATGGAGTAACGTCAGCCGGGYGTTCAAAAATCCTACTATTAGTTATGGGGGTAAGTCATGTTTTCATYCAATTTTATTCACTCTATTCACAAGTATACAACATACACAAGAGTAAAACACACTCTCACAATTCTATTAAAATAAATTACACATTKSCCGGTATATGCGGTATAAAATCATCCGGAAGTTCACAAGTCTTCGTTGTATTAACTTCGTCTTGATCTATATGCCAGAATGTCAAATGGAATCAAATGTCATTTGAAATGGGAAAGGAGGTGTGGTTGTAATCCAATTTAGCTCATTTCTACACCAACCGATTTTGACAATGGTAATATTTTCAGGGCTCGGGCTCGTATAAAGCCCCTTCATACCATCATAGGTCCATGCCTATATTTTCAGAATTTGAATCCCACCGGTGTAGTTGCTGCTACAATCCTCTGAGCTATATTAAAGTCTTATATAGTATCTTATTTTAGTGCTTAGTTATTACACTTTATAGATTTTCGTTTAGTGGCGTTTTGTGGGCGTGGCAGTGGCTCCAAAGCCCATCCACGAACGCCGCCTTACTGCTTTGCCAAGGAACATGTAAACCGGGTTTAATAAAGATATCTTCTTACTTACTTAGAGACAGTCACCTGGATTTCAACTTGTTTCATCACCCTGATCATTTATAACCCTATAGCTAACTCGATTAGTTTTAGGTAGTAACCGTTAGGTGAAAAAACTAGTATACGTGGTAGCAACATTTTGCAAGAGTACCTACTGTCTCTTATACACATCTAGATGTGTATAAGAGACAGCTATTTTTTAATTTTTAGCCACAAATTACATTTGTGTATCTTAATTTAGTGCATAGTTTTTCACTTTATAGATTTTCGTTTAATGGCGTTTTGTGGGCGTGGCAGTGGCTCCAACGCCCATCTACGAACGCCGCCTTACTGCTTTGCCAAGGAACATGTAAACCGGGTTTAATCAAGATATCTTCTTACTTACTTACAGACAGTCACCTGGATTTCAACTTGTTTCGTCACCCTGGTCATTTATAACCCTATAGCTAACTCGATTAGTTTTAGGTAGCAACCGTTAGGTGAAAAAACTAGTATACGTGGTAGCAACATTTTGCAAGAGTACCTATAACATTGCCATACACCATAAAAGTTTTTTCTTTAAGGCTCGTAGTTTTGCCGGAAATCGAGATGRACCATTCCTAACCCTTAAAAATTCAGCCACACCGCTTCCTCCTTTTCCCGACGACAAATCACTTTTTATTTTATCTTTCATTTCAGTTGGATTTAAATCTACTATGAATTTCTTCTTTTTTTTAAAGGCTTCTGTAATAGTCTCTATATGACATAGATTGCAAATCTGCAAAGAATTCGATTTCCTTGAATACTATATTTCCTTCAAATATTCAAAATATCAATAAGACTCCTTTAGATATGAAAAGCCACAATTAATCGCTGATTTTCTTAGATTTTTATAAAGAAATCATATCGTCTTGAACATGCGCAATTTTCACTTGAATCGGTCTAGGCAGCTGCACTCAGCTGAATGAGCAAACGATAATTTGGGTGCACTTATTTAATATGCATGCCAATTTTCCCAGGTACTACAAATGCATGTAGTCATATTAATGTATAAAATTAAATATGTAAATATATGGGCGCTAGTAATCAAATGTTACGCCTTAAAAAGGACAGCGAAGTAAACTTTTTTCGTGCATTTGTTTGTCGTAAGTATTTATTCGCGCTTCTACATGACATTTTCAGTGTTAACGCATTCAAGTTATGAAATAATAGAATATAAGATACAAAGCTAGCTAAGCACATGAAAGTAACCCTGTGGGAAAAATTTTACATACAATGAATGAAGTTGTGTTCATTTTACTCGTTTATAACCTTAAGTTATCACATAGGTTTTAGGGTAAACCTCCTCTTAATTTTCCCAGCTACCACTTATATATGATATAGAGGTCTGACCAGATTGTGGCCATGGAATTCCGTGGAGATACATATCTTGCCAAACACAAAAGTTTTCCTTGAAAAATGTTGAAGTTGATCGTTTAGTTTGTTTGGCGGCTACATCATATAGTGKTCCGATATCAACAGTTTCGACAAACCAGCGGATTATTGGAGAGAAAAAGATGTGCGAAAAACTTCAAACATGTATAGCTCAAGCAATTGGCAGTTCCGCACCAGACAGCAGTACAAATTGATGAAAACGCCGCTACAGACTATACTGTGCATTGATTTTTTTTTTTCTTTTTTATATCAAATAGGAAAATTTCGCATTATTGACAAGTATGTACTCGCACATGCACACGTGTAGCATACTTGCAGGCGCGTTAAGCGTTTTATATGAGGGCGTGAGAGCAACAGTTGTAAAAGTCGAACAAGTAGCTGTAGCTGCTGAAACAAAGCCGGATAAAAGTATAAACAAGGCATTTCGCGTTGCCGTCAACAATTGCGTCGATATAAGTGCCGATGATAAACAACGGTATTGTTGTAATAAAATATGTAATAGTCAACAGAAGTGCAAATAATCGTTAAAACCTTTTTATGTTACACGAGTTTATCACATGACATGTACGTGTACATATTTGCATGAGCAAAAGTTTTCGTCACATTGCTTAAATGCAGCGCAGAATTTTCTTCGAAAAAATTCCTTTTTTGCATTTGAGTGTACGCATTTCGCTTTAGCTATATGGAATGAAAGCTTTTAAGAAAAAAYTAAAAATTTAGYATTATAAAAATCAACGGAATTATCCTTAAAATCGTACCCCGAAACAGTAACGTATATAACCGTAACTTCTGTTCCAGTGCTGCGTTGAAACTCTCAGAAGAACTATGCGGTTTTACTAAAATTATCCAGTCTTATGGAGTACAAATTTTTCCGATTTATTTTACAGTTTCGTGATTAAGCGACCCGCGTTCACCAATGATTGGTTTTATTAGCCATATATAGATTTAGGGTACTTTTTCGGCTCTTCTTAATTTGGCACCCACACTGTCCTTACCATAACGGTAAGCTAAATATTAATTACTGAGCACCAGACTGGACTTCACCACTGAAGCGTGTAGACTCGCACCACAATTAGACTAGAGGGTAATAGACATGCATCTAGTAACCTGCATATAGTAACATTTTCGAAGGCCCACTGTAGAGTATTTATATCATATTCTAATATAACTTGATCAGTMATCATCAGGTGCAGTTTGCTAACAATAAAAGGGATCAATCGCATTTTTCCTTCGAAAACATATAAATCGATATTTTTTGATAAAGGGATAGCATCCATTTTAGTGCAAGCAACCCTCTCAGTTCACAGTGATGCATCAAGAAACTAGGTGTTCCAACGATATACGGAGATATTTCCTTTTGAAAAAGAGGCAACGGTACAAAACACTTCTGGGYGGTGCTAACGAGATCTACTTGTTATAATGCATAGCATGTTCCTAGGCACATTATAGCATAACATAGAATAATAAAAAAAAGCGTTAAATAACGTTCTATTAAATATAGTAAGGAACATAATATAACATACCACTGATTTAGATAGCCTCAAGTAGTTTAGCGTAACATTATATGTAGAATAAACTGTTTAATTTTCATATTTCCGAATGTCATTTTTAATACAATTTTTTTAACGGACTTTTCAACTTCAGTGAAACTTTGCGCTTTCCTTTCGAAATATTTGTCATCGTTCTTTGTGCTACAATTTGAGGAACGTGTGATCTGTATGACATTAACGTGACTCAGATTTCATATGCGCTTGAGTATTCAAATTGCATTGCATGTATTGGTGCGAATACATACGAAATTCTTAAATTTTTTTGAAAAAAGTTGTTATTATTGCATTAGCTCATATTATGATCATAAATATATTCATATACATTGATGTTTACTTGATTATATAGCCTCAACATAAATTTTATATGAAAATTTGTTGCTAATTTTACCACCACTCATGCTTTATGGCCTTTCATTTTTATTGAATTCCTTTTTTTGTGTGCGTGTGTGTGTGCTTGTCTCTCACGAAATTCTCTCCATGACTTATTGCAATTTTTTGGATCATTCCTCATCTTGTATTTGGGGGCACGTAAGCCCATTTAATGCATTAATGGCAGAGTAATAGCATCAACATGTCGAATGACACTCGGCTTCTGYCGCCTGTCATGCGGCCATGTCTACAAACGCACATATGGACGTGTATGTGCTTGGCTATGCGTTTCGCCGCAAGTGCGAATTGGTTTTTGTTTCATTCTTTGCATGCCACAACAGAACYGCAAGATTTACGTGATGTTGACACATTTTTGCTGCTGACATTATTATCCATCAAAAAAATTTAATTTGTGGGCCTAGTAAACAAGTGACACTTTGATTCGAGATTTGTGGCAGAACCCTTTAGCGAAATTATTTTCATGACAATGGATAAATGTTTGCGACATACGGCTGTTGTGGGGTCCTATGCTTGGAATGGGAAAGAGAAAGCGAGTATAAGTTATTACTATACAAAACKGTAATTTAAGCATGATACTCAYGTTTGCCGACAGTTTAACATTTTATGTGAAATATTTAATTGAAAGAAATTTTATTCGAAAATGGCACAGAGACAGTAATTTCCTTCATTCCTGATTTRTTAATAGCACAGTCATTTGCTTGAATCCAATTTTAAATTGATATGCTAATTCACACCTTCACTCAAATCTCGGTGAAATTTTTGTTATCTCCATAATTGTAATTCTGAAGGACTATCGTATGCCAAACAAATAGATCTAATAAACAAATGCAATTGGAACACCTGTTTTTAAGTAAGCTTCGATATTTGTGAGAAGAAAGCGGCAAATTAAATATGTATATGGTTGGAGAGCAACAGCGATATTCTCTTAACTGCTATAGAAAACAAAATCTGCAAAACAAGATGAGCAGCTGAATCTCACCGCACGCTTCCTGCAACGGTAAGAGCAGACCATGACAGATTTGAAGTACTACTGCCCAACGATTCATCACCTCAGTAAAAATAGAGATCCAGCAATATCCTTGTGGGAAAACAAAAACAGCATCAACTTGTTATTAATAAATAATTATTTACTTTCGGCATTATGGTACGTATGTATGTGTATATATATGTAGTATATACAACCTTTACGCTCCCTAAGGCACATGCCTCGAAATGGAAACTCGTCGAACCCTTTGCCGCAGCCATCAATAAGTAGGCAAATGCCAGTGCAAAGTACAGAGTAGCGTCCAAAGCTCACAAGCAGTTATCTAAGTATACTACATGTACATATTTATACAATTATATATACTATACATATATAAGTACATATATTTTGTACTCTCAAACGCGCTGAAAATCATTTGGTCAATATTTTAGAAATATTTATATCATCTTTAGAAGTAAATACAACCATTTTTCCATCCGCCAGCGTTACAAAGTTAAATATGCAGGACTCGAACCAAAGAAACATCACCATTAATGCACTCTACATATGTATATTATATACATATTTGCTTCACAGAGAAGCAACAGTTTTCGCTCCCAAAATAAACCGAAGCAAGGTACTGTGTTTCTAGCATATTGCCAACTATTAGTCAGGTAAGCATGTGTTAAGCCGTTGGTTAGCAACCGTAACTGGAGTTCGTTGGGAATTCGCCTGCATACACAGACACACAGAKGGGTAACGGTAATGAACGCCACTTGCAGTACGTATTTCAAACGAATCTTTTGCCGGTCAGTTATAGCCTTGTAATAACCACTTCAATTCCTCAAGCGATGCTYTGTGCACTTAGTCACAACAAGCATTACAATTTGGCAAAGGCACTACTGACTCGTATTTCTACTTCTGTTTCATTGGYATTGACCAGCAAATAACTAGTGGAGCGTTAGCAGCACTTATGTAAGTCATTGTGGCTATTGTGCGGTTACGTGTGCTCAATGTTGCATGTTTAGGCGTATATATTGCAACGACAGTAAAACGGATGTGACCACAAAGACAACATACGATAAGCAACAATAAATGGAATGCTTATTGCTTAAGGAGGTGTCGAGAGTTGGACTTTCCAACTTTAGTCATTGTGGATCCTTTAGGCTCGATATTGTCTTTAAACTTTGTATTCTGGAGATCTTTAGGCAGATTATGTGTTAATAATTTAATGGCTGCATTTCCAGTGAAAACAAGCTGACTTACTTTTTTCGAATAATTTTTCGAAGACAATTGGTTCGTTAAAAGGGCGGCACAAGAACAAGATAAAAAGGGTACGTCTTTAAAATCATAGAACTTATTTCACAATGCAAAGAATGGCAGGACAAACATTATTAGTTCGAAAYCATATGCACTTTTTCTGAATATAAGCAATCCTGAAATTCCTGTTTATTTACATACCCACTAATTCGGAGAAGTTATTGCCCTGTTTTTGCCTTTACCATGGACAGCAAYCTTTCTGGAGGTTAATTACCTTTGGTGAGGCTAATAACTCCTTTGCTTACCTTTAGCAAAAACAACCACCCAGAGGTAAATCACGATTTCTTTACCGAACTCAATGATCTTTGGCGAGGTCAATGACAACTTTGTTTATTTTATTTAAAACAACCTGCCAGCCGCCAATTAACATTTTCTTTACTGAGGTCAATGAGAGAATAGAGCGAGATAACAATCCSAAGCTAAGCTCAATGACCCTTTATTTATCTTTAGTAAGGAAAGCAACCTTCGAAATAGATCTTTCGTGAAGTCAGTGATCCTTTTATTTACATTAAGCCAGGACAACAGCACTTAGCATTATCAATGGAGTTTGTGGTTGTTGCCTGTGCTAATGTTTGGRCTTTTTCATTCAGCTCGATAATTTGATTCAGATTTTTTTTTTTAAGTTTAGTTTTAATAAAAATAGGTAAAAAACTTTTTAAGTTAAACGGTTTTATGTTAAACATACATTGCAATGTTTAAGATAAATGTACTAAAAACCAAAAAATAATAAAATAGATACAGTCGTKGGAATTATAAACATATGCATAGACTAGACTAAAATAAAACCGTGGGACACGTCAATTGTCTACAAATTATCGACTTAATGTGCGATAGAAGAATCGTTTAATTCGTCGTTAGGTTAAAATTAATTTGCGAGTTAGTTCACACCTGGGGCTTTCAGGAAAGCCCTCAACCTCCCCTCTATCCCCACCAGGGGCTGAGCATTAGCCATTTTAGATTTCAATTTTGCATAGTAAATTGTATTCTACTTCTTGAGACCTTCCATTTCATACCCATGTTGATGGGATTGATAAAACCTTCCTTATCCGCCATTTTGTAGCGGCGGCCATCTTGAATTTATAATGATAATGAATAAACATAATTGTATTGTCACCAAAACCCAAAGTGTATRCGAAWTTTCAGATTAATCGGTTGACAGGAARAGGGTGAAATTTGAATTACTAAATTTGATCCAAGAATAAATAATAAATAATAAAACAAACGGGGTGAGCTAAATAAAACCATTTAAAAATACCTCGTCATTTGATTCAATTGACATTGTGCTGTCAAATMCTGAGGCAGAGCACTAAACAGAAGGTTTCTTTGAAAATAAATCCAAAAACCATTATTATATCGGTGTTAAGAAAAGTAAGATAGTTAACAATTTAAATTAAGTAAGCAGTGCATACAATTACATTAAAGTACGGCAAATCGAATATTCTACGTTGATTYTTTTGCTATGACATCTTATTACCCGTTGTGTACGGTATAAAGGCAAACAGAACAAATTCTTACATTAGGTATATGGAGAATCTTCCCGAACCGATTGTATGCATTTTAGCGGACACTTCCATCCAAAATATATGAAAGAATCTCCTATTTTGAACTAAAGCCATCCTTTACTTGTTGTTATTTTTAGAGATTTGATGAGCTGCATACAGATTTTTATTGCTAATTAATAAATCAATATACATACAAATACCGGAATTCTCTAATATCTTGCTGACTGCTTGTGCGCATGCCAGACTTGTTTCTGTACACAGCACCTTGCTATAGGAATTAACATACAATTGAATATTGTTTTGCTTACATTTAACAAACACTTCGTTATATAATCTGTTTGATTGATTTGCCAYATTTAAGCATGAATATCAATTAGTTATAAGCAAAATATAAATTTACCATTTGATTTTCAACCTGTATCCTTACTGATCTGATAACCACTTTGTCTAACACTCATTTGCTTTAAGTCTTCGGAAACTGTGGTAATGCCACATTTTTGTTTGCCTAAGTATTTTCGATTTACTCGGTCAGGTTTATTAGCCCTAAAAATAGAAATGGCATGCAATAAATAAACATATACCATACAAAGTCAGAGCAAATTTACAAAACCATAAATGCGCCCTTCCGCAAGAGGAAAGCAGCCGTAGTCATATGTAAATGAGAACACTTTGCGCACATGCAATAAGGTTACAGACTCAAAATGAATGATCACTTACATATATAGTACATGTATGTATGTATGTTTGTGGTTTAACAAATATGGACCAGCAAAATGTATAAGTGTGTGCAGTATTTTGGTAATATGTGGCAACTATGTTATTTSTGTGGCTGCTTGTGGCAGCGGCTACCATTTGGTGTAGAGTAGTTAGTTTCCATGCAGCAAATGTATTCGTAAGCAGTTATTTAGAGACTTTGATGTGTATTAGGGTGATATCTTAAGTCAGAAAGAAAATTTATTGCGATTTAGTAAAATCGGAGACACTGTGCGCAACTTTTGAATCAAACAAGACTCTGTCACAAAATGGTCAAAGCACCATTTATATGCTTAAAATTATTTTTTCTTTCATACATCCGATATACTCAAAAAATAATACCGATGGTTAGAGATATTTCAAATARATTTATCACATTTGGAAACTATTAAAACTATCTGAACTTTGACCCATTCGAAATCTGTCTTTATAGYTAGCAATATTTCACAAATTGTTGAAGCGATCTACTTGATTCTGGAATAAAGACATAACGGTGTGTACAACTGAAGCAAACATTGATTTTATTGAGAACCACCCTAATATATAAGGCATGCATAGCAGCCAGCCCACACCATTAATCCATCCAATAATTGTTGTTACCGGCAAATGTCAAACGCAAAGGCATAACCACAGTTTTACCAAACATTTGCGGAAGCCTTTCACTTGCCACAGAACACAATTTTTATTGAGAATTTCGGCGAGCAGACAACATGAATTTTCAATCATGTGTAACAATGAGAACAACAACTACTTAACCACAATTACAGTAATAAATGCAGAAATAGTGTACGCTTTCAGAACGTCCTCTCGCAACATGCATACATACATRCAGACACACAATTGAACGCATGTTGTGGTTATGTCATTCAAGTTGAGCAGCAAGCAATAACAAATTTACGCTTCATACACTTTTGGAATATATAAATATTGCCGATTTARACTGAATAAGTGTCTTTTGTTGGAATTCCTGTATTATACTTGTATTTATACATACATATATGCATATTTCCATAATATTAAGCAGCTAAGCAACAAGCTATTGTTATATTAATTGTTGTTTCGACAGCTGCTYACATAAATATCTACTCTCCTGTTTTACTAACTTCACCAAATATCTGCTTATTTTATACGCAAATACATTTCGATACGCCAGTTGACCTACAGGTCGTATGAGTGACGTGTGCAAGTGTTACAGAATTATTCTCTTCTCGAATTGCTTATGGCAGGCATGCAAGTTGTAGTTATTAAACCGCATTACTTAAACACATATATACAAATATACACAATTTGTTTAGCCTGTTCATTACAAGATTGTGCTTTAAATAAACAATGTGGAAGTAAAGGTGACACCGATTTCAATAGAAAATAATCATGCAAATATGTAATTAATGCTTGCCATATGTGCGATAATATCAGATGCATATTTAATTATAATCTATTTGCATTAAAATACTTAGTGCCTCACACTTGCGCATGTAATATATGCGTGAATTATATATTCTATTATTCCTTTCTATTTTTTGTGGCACCTTACAATAAGTTTTGACATTTTGTTTGTTTCTATAATATTAATTGTTTCCTTAACAGCTGGTCTGCTTTTCGTCTACCATTGATTATCTTATTGAAAATACTCGTACTCATTCTAGTTGTGTTCCCAATATAAAAAGTGAGTGGTGTTACTTGTTGACCTACAGGGCGTATGAGTGACATAGTGAAAAAAACAATGGTTATCAATTACCCTGCCTCTACTGAATCTGACTAAGCATTTTCACGGCCCAGACGAAAAAGTAATGGGTGAAATAAGATCAAGGCTTAAATAAATACAGAAATAGTCAGGAAATGTGGGATAGAGCAAGTGCAGTTGGTGGCTTTGGCAGCCAATGCTTTGATTTGTCTCATTGAGCATTAACATGTCTTGAATAGAATTCCATCTCGTTATGTCGATATAAAAGTAAAACACTTCTAAAAAAGTAGAATAATCATTCAACCTTATCAATGCACATACACATTCTGCCTAATCTTTCCTACTTAGCTTTTTATGCTTTTTAAATAATTGCATCTTCCGCAATATCCACTGATCGTGCTTTTCGTGAAACGTTATTATCATAGAATTTGTAGTTAATCGAAATTAGGTATAAAGAGCACTCAAATTTTTGTCACCATCATTTTTTTCAGCAAATCTATTTTAGAATCTTGCATATCCTCAAAAATAGTCAAACTAATTAAGCTTTCTTAAATAATGTATTTTTATTTTCTATCTTGTAATTTTATTGAATTTGTATTAATCTTAAATTGTCTACATTTGTGTCACCACATATAATATTATCCATTTTTGTATTAGCCTGCTTTCAGCTTTGCTAGAAATTTTTCGTAAGTTTATTCTAAAATGTAATGCTTACATTGCCACAGTTTCTAAGTATTTTTACTTTCACATAAATGTCTGCATACGCTGGCGTAGTAATGCATAAATTTTRGTGTTGCCAAGTGTCAGGATGGCCGAGTGGTCTAAGGCGCTGCGTTCAGGTCGCAGTCTACTCTGTAGGCGTGGGTTCGAATCCCACTTCTGACATAGCTAACTTTTTATAAAAAGTTTGTGCAAGCAGTTCCTGATTTGATTGACYCAATACATCTCTGTACTACATAGTAGCAACACTTACGGTGTGATTGCATATTTACTAGCAACAATTACACAATACGAGTACTTAGTGGGAGGCATGAACTGAAATGATCAAATGGTAATRAATTTATATATTCAATATACTAATTGCCTCTTGATTTGTGTAATGAAACCTAACCGAATCAAATGGAATAGTGGTTGTTGTCCAATTTCATCCATCACATTGTGACATAATAATAAGTGGAATGCCACGTATTAAATATTGTCTAAATCGGTTGGTCYAGTTCCGAGATATGGGTTTTCACCAAAAARTGGGCGATGCCAGGCCCATCGTCCAATTTTAACACAAGCTCCCATAAAGCTCCCTCATAACATCTCGGTGGTAAAATTTAATTTCTCTGGCGTATTTAGTTTTTTATTTATCGCGCCTTTGTGTTTTTAACAGTACAGTTAAATGGGAAGAGAGCGTTATCCTCCCATCATCCAATTTCACACTGCCGATAGAAGTTCTCATAAGATTTGTATCCAGCAACTCATTTTTTTGTACTAAGAAACCCACGTACCAGGTTTCATCCAWCTCAATTTTTGCTCAAGATATCGCTTGCACGGACGAATGGACAGACAGTCAACCGGATTTCAACTTTTCTTGCCTTGCGGTGCTTTTGCGGTATTTTTATTGAATTTTCAATTGTTCATAAAATTTTTTTTTGATGATTCATGCCCAGCTCTTGACCGATGCTACTTCTGCTACTATGCCAGTCTCTTTCGACCAATTCAGAGATTTCGACGACAAGCCTTCCGGAACGTGGCGCATCTTCGACCACCTCTACGAAAACGTTGAAAACATCATTGTGCGGTGGAAATGGAAACTGTATCGGGTCCATAAACTGCACAAACTTTATTGGCGGCTTGGGATGCCTTTATCGTAGTAGTACTGTAAAATATGCCGTATTTTCTCTTAATTTTGCTCCATGTTTGCGACGCTATAACTCACGAACGACGTAAAAGAAACGACARTCAATCAAACACGTGTTAGCGCGTGAAATTAACTTTCCAAAAAGGTATAGCAAAACTACGCGCTCTCAGCGCCAACTAGCGAAAATACCGCAAGACTTTTTTGACAACCTAATACGAGCATATCTACATATCACGCTTAGTTTTAGATTAGTTAGGTGAACAAAACTTTAATAATACTATTTAGAAATTGGTTGCAAGAGTATAAAAAGTATTTTAGATGAAGAATGAAAATAATGCAAATAGCTTATTTTACAGCTCTGTTTGAATATGCCAGTTTCTTTCATGTTTACMTGTTGCACGTTCGATTCGCCTCTCTCTAAAATTTCTTGAGAAATGTATGGAGGTTGTAGGCTATTATTTAAAGGTCAATTATTTACAAAAACAAACACCTAATGATGAATGAACTCAAAAATAGAACTGCAACAACAAATAATCTGATATCTTACCACAATTATAAAAACAAACACAGATGCATAACTACTATACATATTTTATACTCGTATGTATGTACATATATGCATATGTACATATGTACATATGTATAATACATAACAACAAATGATTGCAAGCACGCACGCAAGCATATTATTATCACTCATTATTTGTTAATCAATTTGTATTATTACGTACACTCTTAATACTTTTTGTTATTGTTGTTAGTTGCTGCGCATTCGTCAGATACAATACTGGGCATGGCATTACGCGGTTTCGTCACTGTCAAGCCGACGATTGTTGTTCAGTTTGTCGCTTGAATGACTATGTGCCCAGCTACAGCGTTGACCGCTCGYATGCGCTGCGCATTAGAATTATGTAGTTACTTGGCATTTGCTTCTATATATTTGGCGTTTAATATTCGTAGCGAGAGCGAGAATAGAATGAGCGATAAGCAATCGCAAACAGCTTTAGTGCGTCGCGGTGAAGTGAGCACTCTTGATATTGGTGGCCAGTTGTCAGGATGGCCGAGTGGTCTAAGGCGCTGCGTTCAGGTCGCAGTCTACTCTGTAGGCGTGGGTTCGAATCCCACTTCTGACAAATGCGCTTTTTTTGCAAAGTTTTTTATTGTACGTACATAGTATGTTACTACAATTATATGTTTTTAGTTTCTTTCAGCGATAAGTAATCGACTATGAACGTTATCGTTAGGAAAATGGAACAATAAAAGGGAACRAAAGGTATTAGATATCGTTCGTCAAAAAAGTAAAAAATAAGTACAAGCTAAAGGTAATTCCAATTGAGCCTTAATTATTAGGATATTCTATGAAGTACAATTTAAGAATTCTTCGATCTTTCACTGTAGCTTGATGGTTGCTGATATTTTTTGGAAGTGTATTAAAATTAACGCTTTTTCTTTTTTAAGAATTTTTATTAACTTTTATAAAATCTAATCAAGTTATTCTGCGACTCAACGACTTACGAAACGTTAACCTTCAAATACAAAATAAGTCCAAATATTGCACACATATTTGTTACAAAACCCAGCCGAAAGCCTCCGACGCTAGCGCTGCGTTATCTTTAGTTTATGTAATAATTTCATTGTTATGTAAACTTTTATAAAATAAAAATAAAAATTGTTACAAAATACATATATATATTTATATAATTTTGGATATATACAAGTACTTTCTGCCTTTCTTATTTATTATTATTTTTTAAATATTATTTTAACAACTTGACCACACTCTCTTAATTATGGTTAATTAATAAAATGKAAAATGCTCGACAAACAGCAGACAATTAAAATCAAATAATATATACTCATATTGAAAATTTTTTGCGTTTTTTTAATTGTACAATAACTTTGAAACAATTACTTTACGGACGGTATCCAGTCAAGCGTGAGTCTCATTTGCTTTTGCTTCACACCACATATTGACGCGTTTCCATACTTGCATACATATGTACATACATACATAYATGGTTGGTATTTTTATTTTCATGCTCTTTATCATTTATTGAAGAATTCCATTATTGCAATATTTAATCACTATACTCAAGCAAGACGTGTACTAAATGTCATGTCAAGATTGTTGTGACATAAATAATAATTTATGAAAACAAATAATAAGTTGTAATTATTACATAATTGCTCCACGCTTTTAGTAACAATTTGAACTGGAATCTTTGATTATCAAAAAGTAGCCTTCGAATGGAAAGAAAAACTGAATTTCACAAGACTATTTTTTTTTTTTTTTTATTTATAAATTTATGATATATCTCATTAAGTCTTATATAAAGGTCTTTTTTGGAGTTTAGAATTTCCATAAGTAATAATTATCGGAATAAAAAATTGCACCGAAAGCCCATTTCAAAATGATCGAAATTAGTTGCCACAACTCAGAACATTTACTGTACAGTCCAGTTTTCATACTAGAGATATTATTCGCCTACAGTCAATGCAGACAAACGCCAAATGATTGCGTCGCTGTGATAGAAGAACTCAAAAATCATATTTAAAGCAGCGACTGACTGAATGGTGAATAACTGAAACTTGGTTAGACCAACTGATTTTCACAATCGCCCTAATAATAACTTAAGAACATCATCAATCTCTCCTTTTATCCCATCAACAAACCAACATTCATGGCAAATCTTTTTTTATGAACAAAAAAAATCAGGCTATATATATTGATGTTTTAGTTTCTTAGCAGACAATTAAAACCGAAACCGAAAATTACGCTCCCACAAAGTTTTAGACTTAGTGCTGAATATATTGGAGTTCTAGAAGTTAAATGTATTGTAAAAACTTAATTTCATCTGCGTGTCTCAACGACGGCCATTTTTCCTAATTAAGAAGCAGCTCAGCAAAACTTTAATGTACGTTGTTTTAATTTTTGTAAAACCCGATTCGCAACTCTTTCTACTCATTACCCACTGAAATTAGTAARAACTAATAAAATTTGATTTGCCAAATATGCATCTTTATTGCTTCGCAAACAACTTTCGAATGCGTGCAAAAAGCTTCATTCACTAATTTCCACGAAGTTAAAACAAAGTTAAAGTTYGAAGCGCACAAATGTTCGAAAATAGATACATAATTAAGGCACCCTACACTAAATCGGGTGATTGAACCCATGTATATGGAAAAATATGAATGTATTCACCGCTTCCCTTGATTTCTAAGTGTTGTGATAAGAACAAAGTTAAGTACAATAAAAGAGAGTAGGTTACCTTTTTAAAGTGGTATGACTTCTTTTTAAGTTAATTAAAATAATTATTTTCTGATATATTTCTCTCTCTATTTTTCTCTCCATAAATCTTTTTTTCTCTTTCTTTCTTCACCTTTTTCCGAAACAACTTTACAAATTATTACGCGATATTTAACTCCATCTATCTTACTAACACGATCCCTCTCTTTCTCGCTCTGCGGAATTTCCATACGCACGCATGCTCTCACTTTATCTCTTTCCGCACAAACTCTTTTTATATCCTATTTTAACCTTACATAACAGTCTGGCTGTAGGGTACTGACAGTCCAAGCAATAACGTTGCTAYTTTTAACTGCTTGCACCATATTCGAATGGAAAGCGGAAGATGTTCCACACATGCCACAAGACCTTACACACACACACTCACCCGTATGCATTCTTGTTATTTAATGTAGCTCCAGAGTTTTTGGCTTCTACCAGATTACACCCWATAAATATGCAAAGAAAAAGGTTCTTTTTATTTTCCCAGCAGTTCGGCTCATTTTATACACGCATACCTCCGTCTTTCCACCAAACTTACAGATCCACACAMACATAAAGCATTCAATGCAATCAATACTCGAACCAATACCTAACCGTTACTTCATTGACATTGAATGGCTTTTTATGTTGCAGGTGGAAACTTTAGTTATTGAGCAAAAAGCCCGACCAATTCGAAAAAAAACAACAATCAATAGCAAAGAAAAGCAAGAAATAAGCAGCAGCGCAGTGCCGCTGCTAAAAAGAGCATGCTATTAATAATTAACGAACCTGAAAATCTCTAGTGAATATGCGGGTTTTCATTGCGTGTTTTGTTGTTTTTGATGTTTATCTTTTRCTGTGCCTTCTCAACTTTTGACGTTGTTTTGTTTTTGGCAGCTAATTAATGAAATGAATACTTAATTTGCCAAAACAAGCAAAGTCAGTCTTCGCATCTGATCATTCGGCGAATCAGACAATTCGATAGAATACTTTTTYCCTTTTTTTATTTTTGCTTGTAATCTTCTGGTTATAATAAGATGCTGCATGCATTCGAGGCCTGTGCTGTAAAAACAACTATAAGCAACTAATATACAGACTCGTTTGGAGGTTGTACAAGGGTCCAATGCAAATGATAATACTAGTCATTTAATTAGAGAGAAAAGTACTCTTTATGCAAAATGGGATCAAACTTTCATTTCAAAGAATTGTTTAAGCCAATGATTTTATTCTCTTTTACACATTGATTCACTACTTTTCTAATTAAAGGCGAAACAAGTAGAATTATACGACACAGGGTTATGGTTAAGGATTGTGATGTTTCAATTCTTACAAATCGAATAAATAACTACAAGGAAGGAAGTACAAAAAARATATTTTAAGCTTAATGCTTAGGGAGATCATTATTTCTACCAAATTACATTTTCAATGGGTCCACCTGTTCAAGGAAGTTCAGTGGAATTCTCTCGACCGAAATTTTCTCCAGTGAATTAATCCCGCAACCCCGGAATATTAAAAATAAAATGCCGCCCGTGGGCCATCTTATGATACTTGTTTATATTTAGAATAAAACTAAATCGCTGATTTTATCCAAAATAATAAAAATYCACTTGTCCTCAGCATATTGTTCAGAAAAACAATGTTTTAAAGAGTKAAAGGTCAGAGCTTGCAAGTACGGTACACAGACGTACACTAGCATGGTACTTATGCGACAAATCCAAGGATGGTGCTGAAGTGACCAGCAAACATACCAATAAAAGTTCACATCAATAAGCAAGCTTTAAGCACCTCTCTAACCTTTGAGAGGAAGATCCAGGCGTGCTTTTTCTTTTAGTTTTACAAACCTTTTCATATTATATACTTTGACCTTGTGCTAACCCTGAAATGGTTGTACATAATATACCGATAGCAAATTTCTCTCGCCAACCAATCAATTGTACCCCCCGTATGAAAGTTACAGTGAAGAGTAAAAGACCTTTTTCACCAAAATTTAAAATTTTTTACATAATTTAATTCCGGTAAAGTAGTTTCCGTTATTTCTCGTATTTTTTAGTGCAGTGGCGTCGAGTACATCCATGCATACATATTTTTTTTTTTTTTTTGCAACTTYAACTCCTKGGTGTATGCAACGCATTTCGCAAAAGTATTGTTAGTGAACCGACTTGCATTGAATAAAGCTGTGAATTCACCTATAGGAAGCTGTCGTTAGCAGGTGTTAGCCAAAGCTCTACCACATACACACGTACACATATACGCATATGTGTGTATGTAAAATGTGCTGTTGCTTTGTAAGAATTGCTGTTCACAAYATTTTTTGTTATTATTGGCGGCAATGGCACGTGTGCCAGCAGCTGTTATTGTAAAAAATCTTAGCAATATGAGAGAAAAAATCAGTTAAGCAAACCGCAAAACAGTTTGCAATTCGAATTAGTGGCGCTGCAAAGAAAAGCATGTAAACCGCATAAAAACGTACTCTTGCGTGAAAAACGCATACGTGAGGTGAGGGAAGGGAGAAAAAATGCAGCCGGCGTTGTGGGAGGCTGCCGGGCAACTAMATTTTCCAGGGAATACTTTGCATATAAAGAACAGTTGTTGTTTTTGGCTTTGTACTTTTTTTTATTTTTATTTTTTTCATGTTGTTTAACCGAAAGTTGCTGATGCTGATGTGCATGCGTGTATTTGAGTTTTTTTTTGGCAAAATGTATAGAGCGGAAGTACTAAACGGAAGTTGTTTGTGAACARGAAAAGGAAGAAAAACTTCGCCAGACCGCAAACACCGCGGTGTTACTGCGTGGTTGAGCAGGCTAAGTGAGAAAAACTGCATTTTTGCGCAAAGAAAAACAATTTTTGACTGAGGAAAAAAATTAAAAATTTAAATATATTGAATTTAAATTAAACGAATGAAAATACAAAAAAAATATTATGTAAGTATACAATATGTAAATATGAATTTCTAAGGTAACTATGTGTACAGGGAATGAATAAATCTTTCGCACACCAACACATCGTTAGCTACACACGTTTCTAATACTCTTCGCTTCGTTTYTCCTCACACTCAAATATTTTGCGCTTTTTTGTGGAAACAGCATTCGAATTTCAGCTTGAAGGCGCCACAGTAATAGTAACAATGCCAACAAAAGAAATGTTAGCAGCAGCATGTGCAACATTGTGGCAAGCTTGTCAAGTTGCAAATGAGTTTGAGCTGCAAAATTTCCATTTCTCTAAAGATTTGTGTAACAACTGCTTTTTTGTATGATTTTTTTATTACTTTTGTTAGCTTCTTTCTTCCATTGCATATTTTTGTTCACGCTACATGTTTTCACCTCTCACTTTCCATTATTTTTTTCGAACAAGTCCAAATCTTTTCGCAGCAACCTCCATTTGAATCCTATCTGTTATTTTTCTTATTCTTTTTCTTACCAACACTTATTTGCAATCGTACAAGATTCTATATGAATTTCATTTCTTCTTTGGGAATCCCATGCCAACCAACCAATGTGTGCTGTCTGCTGGAAAAAAGCTCTGTCAGTCAGTCAAATTCAAATATGAACACATATACACACATACGAGTATTTATATGCATATATGTTCATATATTTGGGTGCATTCTTGTCACATGACTGTTTTTTATTTGCCGAACATATTTCTCTAATTTGCGTGCCAACCATTTTCTGCAACTTAAATTTTGTATGCAAAGGTGAATTGCACTCGTGTGCATCTGAAATCGCATCGATCGCTGGAGAATATGTTGCTACATGCTAGTTGRTTTGGGCAGAATATGTTAGATATGGATCTAAGCTAATTTTCGCATTTTTACTTTACTCATATCCTGTTTAATTTATGGAACTGTTTCGGTAACTTCACGAAGAAAAATGTTAAGGCTTATAGAATATTGTTCGGGATTTGGTAAAACTTTTACACGTTTCTAAGCTACTAAATACCCAGCAGATAGTGAAAGTCATTCACTATCAAATCATTTCSCATATTGTTCGAAAAAGATTGCACTATATTACGTATAATTCTTTGACCTCCTCGGAACGTTTTTTAAAAACTAACAATTTCTGCTTTCTCCTGCTCTCTTTCTMTATGCCAAAAAGTGTGGACAATAATTATTAGATCACAAAAATAGTTATTCCCTTTAAAATTTATATGTTTTGAATGGTTCAKCAATCAAACGCCATTATTATTGAAATAGGAAATATTCATGTCAGCTCTGCCACAAACTAAATCATTATCACGCCTTGTCTTCATAAATACATACAAATTCACATGAACATATGTATGTACATATGTACAAAAGTAAATAAAAACTTTAGGTGTGCCATTTRCACTTCATTATCAGTGTCACGCCATTGTTGTTAGCATGTCCAACCATAATCGACAGGCGCAACTGTTACCATAATTACGATTATTATTGTTGTCCTGATAATATATMCATGTCTGTCGGAAATCCAGCAATATCCATATACTTTCGCACTATATGTGTTGGCGGGTGTTTTCAACACTAACTTACACACATATCCTATAGGGTAATTATATAGTAATTAATGCTTGAATTGACAATTATTTAATGTGTTCCGTCAATTGGTCTAATGACAATAAWTGCATAACAGCTGGCTTTTATAAACGTTACCAAAGCTTTTCTTTTACGAATGACATAACACCATTTCATATGTTACAGTAGCTGCGACAAATAGCAGTTGCTTAGCAATGAATATGAGTGCAATTATGAGGAAAGTTCCAAAGCTTTGCTGGTTTATTTCAATAAAGAAAATGCAGATGGTGACAGGTAGAATTTTTCTTCCGTTGAAATATTTGGAAAAACAAAAAACTCTCCATATGTCTGTCTCGACATATACTGTGGCGAATTTTCCAGTCATCAAACCACGTGCAAAAGTACTCCGTCGTGATGGCCACCAGCGCCTTGTCCGATACAGCTTTAATATCCTCAATTGAGTCAAAASGGTATCCTCAGAGTGGTCAGAAGTTACACGAAGGTAAATCAGGCGAATGCGTAGCTTGCGGCATGATATTAGTYTCTAATTGTAAATTATATTGTTGAAGGCTGTCGAATTTAATGAAAACACATATTGCTAGTGAAAAGAGCACTCTGGACACTGAGCACTCAAAACAAGCTCCAGCGGAGTAATAAGACACATAACTAATCTCAACATCACGGTGACCGCTTGCAGGCTCGATATCAACGTTCTGCAACCCCTTTTTGTATCTCTGAAAAACTAAAACCTTCGAACTTATTCCTTAAACGCATATTCTTCCAAGAGGATGCTGATCRAATTTGGAGAAATTTGAAAATATTTAGAAAATTTGCTCTTATTTGGAACTCATCGATAGGATATAAGGTAGGGATATAGAGTACGTTTGAAAAATAGAGACAATTGAATGAGAAGATCCTGATAAAGATAAACTTATATCAATATACCATGTGTAGCGGTAAGAAGTGAACTTTGAGATGCAAATGTGTTGGTAAGGGACTTTTGTTGTGACAAGCATTAATTTTTTTCTTTGATTATTTATCTTATTATTCTTTTATCATATCGAATCGGTAAGAAACCGACGTTCACTGTTTGGTGGGATCATAAGGATATGGTGTATCATGAGCTTTTTAACTTGGTGAAAATGTTAATACTTATCGCTACAGACAAGAAATGATCAATTTCAACTAATTGATGGAAAAACGTCCGGAATTAGTCAAAAGGCACGGCAACGTGATTTTGTTACACGACATCCCACCGGCACACAATGCAAAATTGCTTCAGGATGCAATCAAAGTATTTGACCGGGAAGCTTCTACCTCAACCGTCGTATTCACCAGAAGTGACAACTTCGAATCACTATTTGTTTTCATCGATGGGACACGYGTTGGCTGCGYAACACTTCGATTCCTGCGCAGAAGTCGAAAATTGGGTGACTGATTGGTTTGCTGCAAAAGGCGAATGTAATACTAGGCGTCCATTTGCGATATACTGTTCATTTTGGCAATCAAACGAGAAGTTTTCTCAATTTGCTTTAAGGATCCGCAATGCAAATTGTTAACAAAAATTCGACGCAACTCATAGAGACTATTACTCGAATGAATCAGTTTTGTTTGGTTTCCAGGATAATAACGCTCAATTATATAAATGCTAAATGTTAATCATGAATCATCCAGCGTTTGGGAATTAGCCGCTAAAGAGCTTTTCAGGCTCAATGGAAAAATAAATACCTAATTAGCACTAATCCCTGCTAAAGCAGAATCGTTTGAAAACCTAAATTCAGCAAAAAATTAATTTGTACACAATATTGTCAAGTATACGAGTATTACAGCGTGCACCAAACCATTCAAAGACAACTTCAAAAAAATGAAAGCTCATGATTTTCAGCTAATTTAATGACAACAGTTACACATACACTTGTACTATATAGCTCATTTTACTCATTTTACACTCATTATCACGAACAAACGTTTAATTGTAATTAAATGGCTGCAATTATTTGTTTGCCAATTTACGCTAAATGCATGGTCAAGCAAATTTCATTCCCATTCAATTACAAATTCTCAAATAAATTATCAAGCAAATACTCGAATTCTCCAATACAAACGACAAAAGCAGCGCAGGCAACGCAACGCAGGCAACGCAACGAGTACAAATCATATATCGAATTTAGCATTCAAATTCGAAATTGAAATTATTGCCTTATTATAAGCATATCTACTAATACATGCATGTGTRCGTATGTGTATATGTGTGTGTGTGTGTTCGGGGTGCAGTTGAATATCACTGACGGTAATATTCAATTCAATTGTGACAATATTCCTAAGCTTACAACAATTCCACTTTAGTCAATATAAAGTGGATACATTCGAGTGCATTAATGTATATTTATACTTACACACACATGCATACACACGACTGCTTATGTGTATATTCGCATTGAAGTCTGTGAGGTTATAAACAGCAGTGTAGTAGTTGCCAAGTAGCAATCATGGCTTTGAATGGCTCTAATGGTAATTGCCCAAAATGCTCTGGTGATTTTCCCTGCATGAAGCATTTCCACTGCGAACTTATATATGATATGCCGTCATCATTGATATACTTACATAGATACTATATGTAAAGCAATATAAATGCAATTCGAAATGTGCATACATATGAACATTAGCTGGTGCTTTTGCAACTACTTATGTGGCATGTATTAGCATGCTTACATACTTTTGTATTTCACTTTACATCTGAGTTTTAATGAGCTTACCACTGCAGACTTACACATGCATGATGGTAGCTACTTGTACATACTTAGTTTGCGGTTGAAGTTACAAACTACCAATAACCGAATGGAAATCTTACAATAAATTCAAAAAGATTGGATGTCTACATGCAACTAAATGAATTAACAACTTCAAACAAGTCTTGAGCTCACAATATTGCTACACATTTGGTAAAGCTACCCGTTCCATTTGTAGAGTGCAGCTTGTTGTTTGCTTACAACTGCAGCATTCTGGAAATTYTATCTTTCTTATCAAGCATTTAAATAGGTAGGATAGGGATCAATTCGAAAGTATTCTTTGCACCTACAAAACTAAATCCTCAATAAACCATTGCTAGATAAAGTTGACATCAAAGTCTAAAGCTGTAGTGTTTCGGCCGAGAATTCCATCATCTGCAACCTTTTCCAAAGATATATTGCAATTTTGCACCTTTTTCTACAAGTCCTTAAGAAGACTTCTAGTACTCTTAACTCCTCCAAGGTTATCGTTGCGAAAGGAGTCTGTTTCGAGTATGTATAATCATTAGTGATATTTTGATGTAATGGTCACCAATAATAAAGGTCTTGGTTGTCAGAACGAGTACTGATATTTCCGGTCTTAAGGGTAGGAATGCATAATGAGTATTCGATCTTGTACTCTTTTCTACTTCGAATTGGAACAAAATTTATAAATAAAATCGAAGACAAGCTCTTTCGACCATTTTATCTGGCTTCTAAGAAGTGCGTTGGGCCCCGTATTTATACATCGCCACCAGCAAAAKGTACTTAATCACAAGATAAGTGCARTGAGAACGTGGTAAGAGCCGGAACTCTAGCAATAGCATTTCACACCTTCGCYAGGAGAAATATTTTCTCGAAGCTAAGAAACAAAAAGCTTCCAAAAATAATACGATTACATAGGTATGTCCTTCAACTAAAAGAAGCCTTCGAACTCTAACTTCAACTAAAAGAAGCCTTCCCACTCTAACTTGCAGACCTACTATTCTTCGGATTTGATCTACTGTAACATATTCTGTTTCCACAACCGAAAGTGGCGACAAGTATTAAACGCAGTCCAATAGAGTCAAAACACATAATAAGCCGACGATCTTGTCCGAATTTTTGCTTAAATTACCAGCATTAAGCATTCAAATTCATCCCTTTACTTTTCATCAAAGAACAATAAATTTTCATGTGTGTCAATTTGTTAAAATACCGTTGTTTTTTCTTTTTTCCAAATTGCAGACTTCCTTATTTTATTATTTTATTCGTACTGCATGACGAAAATTACGATCTCTGTGTAGATATGTGCTGCGAATAGCRKGAATTCCTTCCAAACGCAATAACGCCAAGCATTCAACACAGCGGTTGTGACTGAAATTTTCCGCGATTTCTCTATATGCATTACAGACAATGTTAGGTATATAATATACAGGCATACATATCTACGTGCCTACATACCTAAGTTGCGCTTCGTTATGCCGGTTTTAGCTAATAACTGAAATCCTGCACAAAGTTTGACTGGCGACGGGATGCGGCAGGATGTGGCAGGTGATAGCTGACTCAAGGTGAAAACGGCACTCGACTTAGCAATGCAAGAATGTCGGATACGTGAACGCACGCACTTCCGGTTTACAAAGTCATCTTTCGCATATTAAACATGTTATGGAATATATCAACCAAGCACAGCGCGTTTGCATGGCTTTAAATTCATTCAAACATTCGTATGTAGTTTTGGCGGTTAGAGTGAAGCGTGGGAGTACTTTGTAAGTAGATGCTATACATGCATGTGTTTTGGCTTTCCTACARAGCTGCATATATGGACTCACATGATATCTGGCGAAAATATGGAGCTGATGAGTTATTCATTTCCACTTCGTTCGTGGAAAATGTCAAACAATAATCTAAATTTAATTTACTTAATTTCGCCTCTTCTGYAACCTTAAATACAGAAGACGATACAAGATACAAACCATTAAATTTTTATATAGAAGAATTTTACCATTAACAGAACTGCCAAAAAACGAYGTAAGTTCGATCATAGACAAAACCTTCAACTACAGTTCCAGTGTTCTGAGAGCAKAATAAATGATAAGAGATCCAATTGCGTACTAACATTGAGTTTCTGAGTATTACTCTCAGAAATTAGAAGCGAAAGTCGCGTATGAAATTAAGTTAAAATCTATTAAGATTGCCTTTTTGACTGAACTTCCATCTGCTATAAGATAAAATCTGGAGTAAATCATAAAATACTATGCGCATCTATATCATCTAGTTTTTTCCTCTCGAGACCCCACAAAGGCAATCAACCAGTAATTCACTCATATCGCCCATTAACAGTCGCCTCTCTCGATACTAATTTGCATCCTATTTCAAGGATTTATTATCCGATAATGTCTCAGCGGTAACACAGAAGCTTTTTCTCTTTCTATTATTCACGTTATTCAGATTTGCTTGGTAACCACAGTCGGCGACACAAATAAATAAAAAGAAGGGGAAGAAGACACAGCTTTAGCGGAAATTAATGAAAGGCTTTTGTATAGAAATGCTATGTCTTTAGAAGCTCTCTATTAAAATGCACTCGTGAATGTTGTCAAAAGCAATCCTTTGGTCTGTTATAATAGGCGTGTTTTTCCCTCAAACTATCAACATACCCAAAATCAGCGAATCAGTAAATTGTGTCATACTGGCGAAATATCTGAGAAAATATGGAACGGCTAAAAAAATAACCTCTTGATTAATTGGGCGTCATGCGAGGCAGACTGACACATTTCAAACCGGTATAGTAAAAGTGACGCATGAATCTTCAGATAAACAACAGAAAATGGCTGATGGCTGGGGAGAGTCAAAGGAGACCACAAAAGCTCACAGGAAGCAATGTGGCAATGCCAAATATACATATAAACACTGTGTGTCAAATAAAAGTAGATATATATATATATATTTTTTTTTTTTTTGAAGTAGCGCCAGAGACGAGATAAATCTTTTACGTTATTTTAAACCGGTTGCATAGTCTACAAAACAATTCTTTGAATTTCTTGTGGTATATACTTATACAGAATGATAGAAGACAAGATTACGTCATGTATTAACCAATATGCCCAATATTACAAAAACAAATTTAATTATCCRAATTGCACAAGAATGACGTCACATGAGTTTGGTTGACACCAGCTTGTTTTCTATGACTCTTGAGTCCGAGACATACAAATATTAAGTTTTTTCTACTAGCGGCCGTGCCTCTTAAGAACAGCTTTGGAAGCAGTATAAACTATGTAAGACCTGACAATAATACCAAACCTAACCTTAAAAAAAAGGCTACGTAACAACTAATAGTGGGTAAGCGCTAAATAATTATTAAAGAAAGTTTCTTTTTGACGCAGACTGTCAAGTTTTACTGACAATTTTGCCTTTTTTCATCATTTGAACATTTATTATCGCATTTTTACAGCGTCAACTATTGACGACACTTCAAGCAAGTGCTGATTACTCGAACAAACCGCAGTACAACAACCACGCAAATACYCACACCCACTCAACGGCACACATGYGCCCACACTGAAGCCGTTTTCACCACAAAGGCGGTATGGCGGCATGCATTTTCCAGGCATTTGTTRCCAAACTGGCATCCAGCTGCGCTCAAGCTCAGCCATATGTTTGCSTCTGTGGTGAATGCAAATCCAACAGTTTCCGCCGTTAGGACGTGAACATATGCGCATGTGTGTATGTGTGTTTGTGTGCAGATTGATTGTGAAATAGGAGTGGCTGGAGGAAACTGGTGTGGCTGCGGAAGGAAGCGGAAGCGTCATGCCACAAATGCACACATGTACGCCACGCACGCACATTATGAAATGGTCGCTGCTACAACTATATTTAAGTGTTTATACACATAAACATACATGTATGTAGTTGTATGGTATGKACGTATGTATGACATGGCTGTTTATGACAGCTTGCAAATTGTAACGATAGTCAAATTCTGTTATCTGCTCGTTGCTGGAAATTACCCGAGCGAAATTTTATTTTATTTCCACCATCTGTGAGAAGGAAGTTATGAAAAACAAGCAAAGCGGTCAAGGTGAAATGTTATAWAAACAAAAGCGTACAAAATAAAACTAATTAAAATGTTTTATTAGAAAAAAAGTGAAGGCAATATATTCCATATTTACTAATAATCATAAAACCAGAAAAAAACGCTAAGAAATAACAAAAAATTATACAAGAACTTGATTCCGACTGTTCTTTGTGCGGTAGCTATATAAATGCTGTAGTTATCCGATCTCAACGATTTCTTCGGATATTACATGATTATTTCAGGCTGTGACTCTTCCAGATTTCTCGCCAAATGAAACAGTTTTCCCTACAAGCACTTAATTCCGATCGGTCAGTTTGTATGACAGCTAAATGCTAGCTGTCTAAAATCGGCGGAGTGGTAATAGAATGATGTGGGCAAAAATTCAGATCGATATCTTAGAAACTTAAGGACTAGGTCAACTTAAYATACTCTTTTTGGGGTATAAAAACGTACTTTACATCTAATTTAGTCCTTTACAACTCGTTTTTACTATTTTTATATATACAAGATCAATAAATCAGCCGATGTTTTTTGGAACGGGGCAGTAATGCTTGCCTTGAGCTCATCAGTGTCCGCGGAATACTACCAAACACCTTGCTTTTAAAGTTAACCCCAAAATAGAAGTCRGACGAAGCCGCATCTAAAGATTTAGATGCCTAATCAATTCATGTTCATGTTTAACTGTACTTTAATTGACTTCAATCATCGGTTTCTAACATTATTTCTGTACATTATACTTTATATAGAAACAAATTAAATGATTCTTCAAAATAAGTTGCAAGGTGCTTCTACTAGAGATGCATAACCTTACTTTAAGCACTGAGATCGAACCCCTGTTATAAATATCTAATTCAAACTCTCTCCTCTGTGTTAAGCTGTTGCCATTAAAATTGGAGCGAGGAAAGTCACCTTTCTTCTGACCAACATGTTGCAAATGAGAGACAACAAATCGCATGCGGCTTCATTTTGTAGACTTCCATAGTGTTTTTTTCATATCCTATACGAACACCTGCCAACTTGATGTCTTCATTAACACTCAGCAGCAATTAAGTATTTATGAAGCAAAAGCTCTGTGAAATTTTCAGACTAATAAGATCATTTGGTCAACACTTGCTTAAATCCTTATCCCTCTGCATACATAAGATTTAATTATTCATGGCGACATACAGTTCATTGTAAACACACATACATATGCATGTGACTACATTTGTTACACATGGCCGTGGCCTTCAGTTGTGTGCAGAAATTGTGGTTGTCTAATTGCTTTGTATGCATGTATGCACAAAGGTAGTGGTGTTTCCTGTACATGACCGTTAAGTGTATTGTCAACTTAGGTTCACACTCGTATACATTAAGCACATTACGAGTATATATCTTATAAAAAGCAGAACCACATCATGTACTTGGGAGAAAACAAGCTATGTTGTAACCAACACTAGTGACTGAAGTGGTCTTAGCATATGAAAAAAGATAGTTGCCTAAAAAGAGAACCTACCAGATTACTTTGTTTAGTACAATATATGCTCTGCTTACACAGGACCATCGATTTATGTACTATTAAAATAAAAAGAATAATATAATAATATTTTTTTTATTTTAAAACACAGGGCTTATTATGTTTTATTTTGCCATTGTCTATTTCTYATTGGCAAATTCATCCCGTGGCATCATTGCAAAGGAAACAGGAAAAAGTTAGCTTCGTCTGCAGAGAAGCTATAATATTCTTCACATGTTTATTTCTTATATCATAAATGGGTATAAAATTATTTCTATCTACTGAGCAATATGTTCGGGGATTATAGCTTTGCCTTTAGCAATAATCTGTACCAAAATACAATATGATAATATATTGTCAAATAAAACAGTTCCCTTACGCGATCTTAATTTGGTTCGGTCAATTTGTTTGGCAGCTGGGTTGGTCCGAACTGCACAATTAAGCTGGCTGCCTGGCCAGTGCTTCAGTGACTCTAGCTCCTCGAGGTGATGTGAGTTAAAGGTCCTGTTTTGACTTTAGGAGAAGCTGTCCCTATATATGTACGTAAAGCAGGCACCAAGACTGACCAATGTGGAAAGRACTCTCACGCCGCGATGTGGCGTTGTGATTTCAGTGGAAGCTGGCTGCCATCTAGCTATCTRTAAGTAAAACAGATGACAAGTCTGGCCAGTGCTTAGGACAATCTGTCGCCTTGATGTGATAGGGTTCAAAGTYGTGAGGTGACTACAGAGGAAGCTATCTGCCAGTWGGCTCTATAAAAGAAACCTGGTACTATGCCATTCTAGTGCTTACAATGTGATTTCATTTGGAAGACAAAGGTGCGAATCTAAGTGATGTGATTTAAAAGTCATTAGATGACTTTAGGGGAAGCTTGTTTGATTTGAAAGTTATAAGGAACTTTAAGGAAAGCTGCCAGCTGGCTCTCTCAAAGTAAAAGAAACTCTTACGCCGCGATGTGATTTGATTTCGAAGTTACAAGGTGACTTTGGCGGAAGGTGGCACTATACAAGTAAAGCAGGCAGCGTGCCTGGCCAGAGAACTCTTACACCACCATGTAATTTGATTTGGAAGTCACAAGGTGACTTCAGAGGAAACAGTAACTTTCTTAAATTTCGTGAAATAATCTCTTCAAATGAGAAAATTTAAAACTTTATTGCAATWTATGCGTCCCATTACTTGCAAAAATTTTAACAACTAAATAAAGATCTATGAATAAATTTAAGCATGCACAAATAGCCAAAAAAACACGAAAAAGACAATGTTCAACTTTTGACATGGTCCAGTACAGGTCTGCGACCAAGCAAAGTTCATTTGGACCACGTGCTCCTTAAATTTTTGCTGGGTATATGAGCATGTATGTATATGATGTTGAGTGGTAAGCTGTTAATTACGCGAATTAACACATATCATTTCGCAGTATGGTCATGTTGGAACTAGATATGTTATCTATGGATGCCCAGAGCGAGTTCCAATTATGAACCAAATAAGATGCCACTTTGTACATGGCAATTAAATGGAGAATATTTAAAGCGCACCATGAATAATGTTCACATATTACTTTAATTTCGATTGTTAAATTATTAGAAAATATCCAGTCAAATATATGCATACATATGTACATATAAGTATATATAAGTGTGTAATCGAACAAAAAAAATAATAAATTTTAACAATTTTTTTCTCTAATGGAACTTAAACTCACGACCTATCGCGTCGAAGTCTTGCGATCAAGTCCAATTGAAGATTATTGAAAGAAACAAAACAATCAAAGCCCTTTTGAGCCGAGAAATGTAGTAAATAATAATAAATATCGAAATATTTAAAGGGAAGATGAGTCGTAAGCTGAAGTCGGTAGCGMCCAGGCGATTTTCACATCGCGTTGAAACGTGGCTCAACTCAGTGGACAATAAACTGCCCTGGAGCCGAAGAAATTTATTCCGTCACTCGGAATGCCAGTGCCAGATGCACTTTCTGTATATTCTGTATCGCTTTTGCAGACACTTGCTTACTTTATATATATTTGCATATACATGTGTATGAATATGCCGTTATCACTGCTGTGAAGCAAAAACACATGCGCACCTTTTACACGCACCACTTGCAATGCAAATTTTAAAGTGCTTCTTCACAGTTACCATGACGAAGCAACAATTGTRCATACATACATATGTACATGCAATGACCGAGGTAAGAGGCCAAGCAAGCGGAGCAAGATGCCGTGTATGAACAGAATGAAGTTGGAAGTGCAGAGCTTCTGGTTCAGTATATTTAGTGTCAGTTGAGGGCACTAGAGTGTATTACTTGTATATGCATAGGAGTAAGTGGAGAGCAATGCACATGCCATACATATGTATGCATATGACTGAAAATGTTGTGAATATTTTTGCAGGGCACCTACTGCTGCAACAACAAACAGTTCAACAGCAATTTCCTTTCACTTTTTGGCAAAACAAAATTTTATGCTAACAAAAGAAAATATAAAAATAGCAAAGAATATATTAATAATCCAGAAGCACGTATGTATGTGTWTATATTTMTGTATGTATTTACCAGRAGGACATTTTCGATTTTTGTTTAAGTTGTTTTTTTATTTTGTGGCATTAGTGCCTCAAGTCCTTTATTTCATAGACTCTCTTCGCTCCTACTGCACTCTCCTGTCATTCATTCGTACATATGTACATATGTATAAACGTACATACAGTTTTCCATTTATATGACACCTGCTGGTGTTCRGACTGCTACCAACGGCTTCTTGTCGACTTTACCCTCGTAAATATGCAACCAAATCTTGCATCCATGAGTTGTCAGCCAGCTATGGAAGACTGCCTTCTTTGTTTACATTTTGCGTATGTACACATCTRTATATATATATGTGTGTGTGTGTGTACAGCTTATGGCTGCATAGAAAATATTTTAATTGTCATATAAATTTCGCAATTTGCCACATATCTCTGCCTTGCCAGCGCTGAGACTCACCTGTGGCAGGCGCTTTAATTTGTTTAGCTAAGCTATGTAGTTGTTGTTACTTTTGGTTCTTTTGYTTTGGGCTTCATTATGAGTTTGTTTTGTTTACTAGGCTTATCCGTATGGATATCTACAAATGTAAGAGTTTATTTTTGAGGGGAATATGGCTTTTCGTTGGCCAGAAGTTAAAATACAGGGGTTATCCGAAGAATAATTGGACCGATTTTCTTCCGCTTCCGGTAGGGGGCGTTCCTRGCTAACGAACGAGCGGCTGGAGAGTCAGGACAAACATTTCCGCGCGACTTGTTTTTGTGAGTGGTGTAAGCCAAAAAATAGGAAAGAATGAGAAAATCCAAAGGGTAAAMSATGCTCATTGTCTTTTTTGACATCAAAGAGATCGTCCATCATGGATTTGTTTTACCTGTATGAACCATCAACACCAAGTTTTACGCGGAAGTCCTCAAGAAACTCAAACGGAAGGTCAATCGTTTCGACAACGCCCCGGCTCACACCGTCTTTCTTGTGAACAGCTACCAAACCAAGACTGGCTTCCCAACGCTACCGCACCTCGGCACTCAAGGTTAATCCGGAGAACTACTTCCGTGATGCCTTTAAAGCTTGGAAATCGCGCTGGCAGCACTGCGTCGACACAGATGTACMCTATTTTGAAAGTTTTTAAAGAATTGTAACGATTGGTTCAATAAATTTGTTTAAATCGACTCAGTCCTATTTCTTTTCGAACACACCCTGTAAATATAGTATTTTCRTTGGATCGAGAAAGTTTTCAACCGAAAAATTTTCACCGAATTTCAATAAGGAATCTTTGTTTAAGCAAATGTTATCAATTTCCTCCAGGATATCCTTATGAGCATGGGAATTTATTGAACCAACTGTGTATCTCTCCTGCAATTTTTTAAAGCTTTACSAGTATCAGAATTCATAATATTGGTACGGTGACCTCACGACCTTCTATCATGAAGTACGTCTCTCAAAATTTGTCCACTATAGAGGTTACTTATAGCATGATGTAAACAAGCTGTCGGAATTCATGGTTTTATATGGAAAGTAGGGGGGTTTGCTACCGATTTAATCCTTTTTCAATACTACATTTAAATMGAATACGTCGAAGTTTAAACTTTAAGATTATTGCGGTTTCAGCATCCAAACGCTGGCAAACTTCAAGTTTATTTCTAAAAGTATTTAAGTGGGAGTGTGTCTATAGTGATTTATTTTCAGGGGTGTCACATATGTGTTACGATAACATTCATGTGACAACGGGAAGTGTTACGAAAAAGATCATTAATATGGAACTGCGGCAACTTTTTCACTGGTTATATAGTAAATATGTACATATTTGTATGTATATGAATGTATGTATGTCGGTAGATTTATGGCGTATTATACGCGTACATTTACGTGCATCGGCGCAGTAATGCACCAAATCTATGGTCAGCCCCCCCTACGGGTAATCCCATTTTGAACAGAGTTTCTTGCTTTTTATTTTTATGTGTATAAGAGACAGGTAATGCACCAAATCTATGGTCAGCCCCCCCTACGGGTAATCCCATTTTGAACAGAGTTTCTTGCTTTTTATTTTTATACCTTTTATTTCGCATCACGTTTGACTCAAAGTATGTCCATCGAGTGCGGTCAGTGTTGCAGTGCACTCTGCCGGTTCTGCACGCTTGCTGCACCGCACTTTGGAATATGTTCATGAAAGTGCTCAAAAAGTGAAAAGAGCCGCACTCATAAAATGCAATGGAGTTGCCTTTCACCCTTTCAAGTGGAGTGCTTACGGCAGGTGCCGCGTTTCATTTGTGATGACCATCATTAGTACGTACATATATGTTTACAGGGTCGTACGGTATGTTTAATTCTTCACTTYAACTTTCGGTAAAAGGACTGTGAGATATGAAAGTTTGAGGGAGAAACTGGAGCTAGTAATTCGCCAAGGCGTATTAGGACTGAGCTTTAAAGAAGAGATATTAATATGAGTTCGTTGCGATTATATAGATTTGGTCAATCGTAAGGAGGTTCTTCATGTATCAAAGTTAATAGACAAGCACATCATCGCCAACGACAAATAGTTGAGACTGAAAGTATTTACATATATCCTAATATATCAAATTGAGCGATATGAATGTCCTCATATACCTATTTAAACCAATTCAGCGGCAAACCATATTGAAGCCCCTTTTACTCTTTGAATCTTTTAGTGTTTCTATCTGTGAAAACGTCTTTCTCTATTTAGAGAGCACTTTCGCTGCTCACTGATGGACAATTGGTCAAAATGTGTTAAGGAAAAGGTAAGTGTTGACAAATCCACCCTTTTATCATGTTATTGTTCGAATCTCGAGATATTATGGAGCTTTGTAAGGCTTCTGAGAAGGTAATTCAACACATGTTCTTGAATAGAAAATCGCCTAGTAAAACAAAAAGCGCTTGGATGCTGTATTCTGTGTCCCCTCTTTAAGAATGGTAAGGAAAGATCACACAACAGATATAGATGAGCCACGTCAATGTAAGGATATGACAAAAATCCACGAATTCGTATTCTTAGACCTCCCAATGAGTGACATAKCTGAGATGGCAGACATTCCAAAAGACTGCGTAGATCTTTTCCTGAATTTAATATTGGAAAGATGAGAGACACCGTT